>NC_079209.1:21866147-22106147 GCF_026745355.1 Beta vulgaris subsp. vulgaris
TTTTATGAAATTTTTGTTATCTGTTTTGGAAAATTAAATCATTTCTACAAGGAAAGGTTTGATTGGTTTTTATGATCTTTGGATCTTCAAAAAGTTGTTTATGAGAAAAGGAGATTTATTCATGACTTACAAGTCATATTATTATTATTACCGCTTGATTAACATTAAGAAGGGTTTATTCATGACTTACACGTCATATTATTATTATCGCTTAGCTTGATTAACATCAAGAAGGGTTCATGCTTCAAAGTCCACTTGTTGACAATTATTGTTACCCCTTGATATAGATCTGTGACGGGATGACTAACTTGGGGGGGGTGTGCACACTAAGGAAAAAGGAAGGGAGATAAAAAGAGTAATTATTTTCAAGATTATTTTTAATCCAAGTTATTTCGAAAGTGTTTGTTCTTAAAGGTTATTCTTGAATTATTAGTTAAACTGTTTGAAAATATTTTATTCTTAAAGAGTTATTCTTGAAATTATTAGCGTTGGAGGTTTTGAAGTAAATTGTTACGAACTAACAAATGTGTTACTTACCTAGTACATTTCGTACACAGTTTTGTAGTGACGCGTATTTCCTTTTTTTTTTTCTATTTGGCTTTTCCCTTTTTACCTTTTTGGTAAGCAATTTTGTAGGTGAACTTTGGATGTGCATGAGAGCATACTAGGAAGGGGATCTTCATCTTGATTATGGTGTTTTTATTTGATTTGAGTACTGAGACCATATTTATTTTTATTAATAAAGAAGTATTATTATTATTATTATTGTTGGTTATTTAGTTAGTTACTAGTTGGTTGCCGAAAGCGTGTTAGTCACGTGGAAATAATACTCCTAATTATTAACTCAAATAATATTTACTATATTATTCATCTAACAATGAGTAATTTAGGGGTTTTACATGACATCTCCGAAATCATAGATTGAGTGACTTTATGTGATTAGTTTGGAATTACCTAAGAAGGGGTGTAAACGTAGGGTATTTGTGAAAAATACGGGCTTACATGGCATAACATTCCTTATTATTAAGGAGAATTGTGTAACAAAAGACTTTATTGTTGTAATTTTTGTGAGAAAAACACCTCATATAATTTTTTTTGTGAGAACATACCTTATACAAAACTTAATTTTTTAACAAAATACAAACTTAATAATTAGATCCCCGTTATGTGAAGCAATTTGGCCTCCCGCTTTCGAGTGAGATATTTTGGTAAAGAATTTTATCACTGTTCACTTGACTTCGGATATGCCTAAAATTCTTTTGCACGTCACTGCTTATATTTGTGAGACTATATCTAAAATTTTCATCCCTTCCAATCCTGCTCTAGATATGTTTTGGAGCTTATTTGCGGATCATGAATAACCAGTCAAATCTGAGGCCCTCCTGGCTTAAGGAGTCCTCCGTCAACACATGATGGCTGGGCTCCTAATAACTAAAAACCGCCTTGAGCAATTCCACTTTTTCACCCCTCAGCGATGCATTTTATGTAATCATCATTAAAAAATAGCTTTCAATGTCCCTTCACGTTGGACATTCTTAATTATCGTCATTCTAATAGCCCTAATAGCTCCTCGGTGGCCTTCCAGGCCCAAGTTTGTAATGAATTATTAGTTGTTATTAGTTAATAAATGAACTTTTACAGGATTGCACGAATTACTTCTATTATCGAATATTTTATTTTGACGCTTGCGCCAAATTTACAAACTCCGACCCCTACTAGTCAGGGTCATTCCACTCCAAATCTTTTGTATTGTTTACCTCGTCCCTATCTTTTTCCTCTATCATCCATACAGATGTTTTAAGGTGGCCTCCTAATGAAGGTCATCCTAGTTTTCTCTCATGAGTTTTTTGAAAAAATTCGGGTTACAGAGTTAGAGGATATGTAAATTTTTTGGAGCCCCCATTAGCACCTATCGCAGGCCAGCCAGCCTAGCTACATAAGTCAACACTTGAGATTAGGGGGGAACTAAGAAAATCCCTACTCTCAAACATAAGTATAGAGTGGGGCTCAAACTTATGATATCAAAAGTCAAAAGATGAGTTCCCCACTACCTCCACCAAGCAAGCTTGGTTTTTAGATGATATGTAAATGTGATGGTCGATAGCTGCAATTTTAACTTGTTAGCCAAAAGCATGGCTAATTTTTATGTAATAGTAGCAAAATAAGGGCAACCATCCGATATATTAGTATTCCCATACACATGCATAATCTTGGCAAATTCCATAAAGATTATGATAAAAACCTCGCCTTATCTATCAGTTAAACCCAATTAGTGTTTATAGAAATTAAAATACAATAACTTTCCTATACCGTGTAAGAGTAGAACTAGTTCTTACTTCTTAGACATCAAGCTTCTTTTAGATCTCTTTTTCTATGTATATATACACCTTCTCTCTTGCCCTATTCTTCCAGCTTCAAACCTCAAAAACTTGTGAAATCTTTTAACCTGATAGAAAACTTGTAGAGAACTTCAACCTAGCAACAACAACATGACGAAGATCGACAATCCCTAGCTAGCGTATTGTGATATAGCAAACACTTACGACGACTTCGGTAAAGAAACCATAACCATAACCATCCATGCTTATGATGCACGCATAGACGCAGACTCTGAGTCGAAGGTGAGGACGTTCGTCAGAAGCTCTAGAGGGTTCTTTCCCGACATTCGAGAGGGGAAGGAGGAATATCGGGCGGTGGTTTCACGTACATGGAATAAGATAGAAGGGTGGTTAGAAGATATGAAGGTGGATTAACATTGTCAGGGTTATGTTATTGATAAGATTCTTAAGTGTTCTTCTTACCAACGCTTTGATGGTTGGTGTCTTTCTTTGTTAGTTAACCTCCAAATCTTTGAGGGAAGAGTAGATATTTCTAAGCAAAAATCAGACTAGTAGTAGTGTTATGGCTGATTTTTACAAGATGACATTGACGCAATCACGCAACGACTTTGACGTTAAGATGTGATGCTAGTCGTAAGGATAAAACGCGAAGACTAAGTCAATCAGCTTAGCAACTAACGGTCCGAGAAAGAAGGATGGTGATCCTATCATGATTCAGCTAACAACACCGCTAAGGAAAATCAGTTACGCAAAGCTAGGAGGCGGATTTTGTTGGTTGAGCATAGCAAGGAGAATCTCCTACAATCAAGGAGAACAACTGTTGTAAAACTTTAGTTGAGTGATAGAGTATTTAAGCACAAAAAAGCCATAAAGAAATATACGACATTATTGATACAAAAAGCATACAAAAGAGTGAGTTATTCCTTATTCTGATTTACATTCTATATTTGTACTTAGATCAAAACTTAAGCTGTAACGATTGTTGTTTATCTGGAACGACAATCCCTGATAGTAGATTGGTGGAACCATCTCCACCCGCGGTTTTTACCCACTTTCATTGGGGTTTTTCGCGTCACCATCTCTGTGTGTTCATCCCTTGAATCCCCTTTGCATTCATTCCTTGCATCATAACATTCAATATTTGGTTCAATCGTCCCTAACTTTAATTCTGTCGTAAGAGGTAAATTTTAGCATAAAGAATTTAGCGCCCACCGTGGGGCATAACCAGATCAACTACTTTTTCAAATCCACCAAATGGCTGAAACACCAAGTCTCGACGAGCTGCAAAAGCTTTATGACTAAATGAGAGCAGAGATGATCAAAATGAAGAAGGCTAATTAGCGTCTATCCTCTGACTTCTCATCGTCCCAAGATAAAATGCAAAAGCTACAAGAAGAGTTAGTGTCATCAAAAGCCTCCAAAATCCAGCGTCGTGCCAATATGGACGACATCCCCTTCATGTAGAATTACTCTGATTTAGATAGTGCCAAATCAGAAGACGACGCAGAGTTCGAGGAAGAGGATCCCTTAAATGACGCAGAGAAGACTTCTGGCGACGGAGAAGCAGATCCCATGGCAAAGCGGATGATCCTGATCGAGAGGCAGAATAGGCGCCTAATGAAGCTCATGTCCCAGCTCCCCGGAGCTCCTACGCCAAGCATTGTGGAGCATCCTGACGGCTATGCAGAGTCACCATTCGTAGAGAGGATCTCGAAGGTTGTACTCCCTAGGAAGCTCAATCAGCCCGTCCTCATTGCCAACTATGACGGTTCAACCGATCCAGGCGAGCACGTTGCCCAATACAAGCAGCGGATGTGGCAAGCATCAATCCCTTGGCACTTGGTCGAAGCCTGTATGTGCAAGTCTTTCGGGGTCACGCTCACCGGTCCAGCTCTCAAATTGCTCGTATCCCTCAAGCGAGGAAGCATCAGTAATTTCTCCACTCTGGTCAACAAGTTCTATGAAAAGTTCGAAGGCAGCCGCAGCCTGGAGAAGCAGATGAGCGACCTATATGGCGTCATTCAAGGACCTAAAGAATCTGTTTGCGATTATTATAATCGCTTTAATAAAGAGATGATTAGAATTAAAGATCTTGACACTAAGTCTTCTATTAAATGTTTCAGGAAAGGTCTAAGTCTTCGATAAAACCTTTACAACCGTCTGACGAAGTACCCGTGCCAGACGTTCGAGCAGGTCAAGTCCCAAGCATTAGCACAGATGAGGCTGGAGGAAGACGACGCCATTCTCAACACTATACAACGTGTCGTGCACCAGAAAATCCCAACGACTGGAAGACTTTCGTTGCCAAGAAGAATAATTGGCGAAACCATCCGTACAGTCGCCCAAACCAGGTAAATAATGTCACCGACGTTGTTTATAATGCAGGTAGCGACGCAAGGACAGAATCACCAACCTTTCCAGATCTCACATCCTATGGATTTTCTGTCGACGTCGGAGGCGTCGTAAATGCCTCAACCAAGATTGGAGCGCCCGTCCGTTGGCCGAGAAAGAGTGACCGACCAGATGCGCATAAAGATCAAACAAAGTGGTGTCAATTCCATCATGATCATGGTCACAAGACGGAGGAATGCATTGCGTTGCGACTCGAGGTCGCGTTCATGCTTAATAAAGGACATCTTCAAGATCTCCTAAGCGACAAAGGCAAGGCATCCTTCGAAAGGAATCCCGCAACCTGTCCTGCCCGCGTCACCGACGCACGTAAAGGTAATCAATGCAATTTCTGGTGGGTCTAATGTGTGTGGACTAACGTATTCTGCAGCCAAGAGGCTAGCAAGAGAGGGCACTCCCTCGTCCGCCGTTTTTAAATCTTGCAGGTCCGAAGAAGAGCGCAAGCTGGAGGCAATGGCGATTACCTTCGATGACGATGACGTGTGCGACATAGAGCACCATGACGGACTAGTCATATCCCTGACCGTCAATAATTTTCTTTTGAAGCGAGTACTGGTCGATGGAGGCAGTTTAGCCAACATCATATTCAAAAGCGCCCTCGAAGGTATGGGATTGTGTGATAAGGATATTACTAAAAAATCCATTGTCTTAGTTGGTTTCAGCGGAGAGGCCTAGCTCACTGTCGGAGAGATAACGTTGCCAATGCTAGCCAAAGGCGTCAACCTGCCGACCAAATTCAACGTCGTGGATTGTCCATCTGCATACAACATCATCCTCGGCACTCCATGGATCCACAAAATGAAGGCTGTCCCGTCAACTTATCATCAAACGTTGAAATTCCTAACCAAATGGGGCGTCCAAGAAATAAAGGGCGAGCAGAAGTCCGCAAGAGAATGTTATAGCTCGTCGCTCAAACTGCCAGAGGCATCCATCTAGCAATTAAAGGATGGATCAGCGCCCGACGCGCCCAATGAGCAGGACATAGTTGAAGTGACGCTTGATCCGTCCATCCCAGATCATATCGTTCGAATAAGAGCGACGTTGTCGCAAGAAATGTGAGGTCAGTTAATTGATTTTTTAAAAGCTAATAAAGATTGTTTTGCCTGATTCCATGAGGACATGACAGGAATAGGTCCCAACGACATAACGCAAAAACTCAACGTCGATCCCAATCACAAACCGGTAAAGCGGAAACGACGAAAGTTCGCGCCTAAGCGGAACCAAATCAGCAACGACGAAGTCCAAAAGCCGATCGACGCCGGGAAGATACGCGAAGTAAAATACCCAGAGTGGCTTGCCAATGTCGTGGTCGTGAGTAAAAAGAACGAAAAGTGGAGAGTCTGCATCGACTTCACAGACTTAAATAAAGCTTGTCCCAAAGATCCGTTCCCTCTTCCGCATATAGACGCGGTGGTTGACGCGACAACAAGGCACGAGCTCTTGACGTTCATGGAAGCGTATTCTGGATACAATCAAATCTTGATGCATCCGGACGATCAGGAAAAGACAGCATTCGTCACCGATAAAGGTATATATTGTTATAAGGTTATGCCCTTTGGGTTGAAAAAGGCAGGTGCCACCTATCAACGTCTGGTCAACCAGATGTTTAAAGACCAACTAGGCGACACAATGGAAGTATATATAGACGACATGCTCGTCAAGTCCAAACAAGCAAATGATCACGTCCAACACTTGTCAGAAGCTTTCGACGTCCTACGAAGGTATGGTATGAAATTAAATCCTACTAAGTGTACCTTTGGAGTGGCTGCAGAGGGTATGTCATAACGTAACGAGGAATCGAAGCTAGCCCAGATCAAATAAGGGCCCTCATCGATATCCAATCCCCAAGGAACGTCAAAGAAGTGCAGAAATTGACCGATCGCGTGGCCGCTTTGAATCGCTTCATATCCCGGTCGTCTGAAAAATGTCACTTATTCTATGACGTCTTAAGAAAGAAGAAAGGCTTCGACTAGTCCTAGTAGCATGAAGACGCGTTGCAAGCACTCAAAAGATACCTAGCGTCACCATCGTTGCTGTCAAAGCCCAATGACACAGAGACGTTGGAGCTTTACTTGGCTGTGAGCGACGTGTCCGTCAGTGCCGTCTTGACGAGAGAAGCGGAAAGCCAACAACTCCCAATCTACTATGTCAATAAGTCTCTGCTAGACGCAGAGACCAGGTACTCCTCATTGGAAAAACACATCCTAGCTATAGTAGTTGCTGTTAAAAAACTTAGGTACAATTTCGAAACACATACTGTCATTGTTATGACTAACTACCCTGTAAAATTTGTCTTATGACGTCCTGAGTTAACAAGACTCATGAGTAAGTGGGTGATAGCGCTCAGTAAATACGACATTCAATATCGCCCTAGAATAGCCATCAAGTCGCAGGCATCGGCAGATTTTGTGGCGAAATTTAGGCCAGAGTTAGAGAAGCTAGCAAATGACGAAGTTGCACAAATTAACCATGAAGACTATGAGCCTTGGACATTATTTGTTGGCAGATCCTCTAATTTTCGTGTTGCAGGTCTAGGTATTGTGCTAAAGTCGCCACAAGGGGGCAAGGTAGTATGACCTATCTGCTGCGAGTTCAGAGCGACGAATAATGAGGCCGAGTACGAAGCACTTATAGCAGGATTGACTTTAGCAGAAGACATGGGAGCAAAGACACTAAAAGTCTATAGTGACTCACTGTTCATAGTTAGCTAAATCAAAGGAGAATTCGCCGCGAAACATTTCAAAATGGCTATGTATCTAGAATTAGCTCAGCAAAAAAGTAAAGTGTTTAACCCATTTGACAGTGTGCAGATCCCAAGAGACCAGAATATGCAGGCAGATGCGTTGGCCAATCTTGGATCCTCCTTGAGAGACATTTCATTCGCTTATGTTAGTAGAGAACAAGCACTTAAGCAACTACAAGGGGGGGGGGGAATGTAGTTAGGGAGATTTTCAAACTTTTTGCGGAAATAAAAGAATGATTGGCTAAGAAAGAAATAATGCATAGACAAGAAAGAAATAAGAACATGAGATTTTTACAAGGAAAACATCCTAGGCCCAATAGGAAGAAAAACCTTGACCACGAGGGATTTTGACTCAATTCTCTTTAATAACTTTAGGCCAAAAGACTCTCTTTTGTACAACCTAAACTAGGACCTACTCTGTTCCTCTAGGAACTGGTTCCCAGTCAACTTGTTCCCCCTGAACAGTTGACTTTCTCTCTTGACTTCACTCGAAGTCTTTTCTCTTTCTCTTTTTCTCTCAAGATGATTACAGATTTAGATTTTCTCAACGCAAGCTATAATACACTAAGTAATGAAAAGAAGAGTAAAACCGAATACACTTTCACTAAGATATTACACTTAAAATTCTGAAAGCATACATTAAAAGATTGTCACACAAAACTATTTGTAGAAGACAATCTTCCCATGATCTTTTCCACGATCTTCTCCACGATCTCAATGAAGCTTGAATTCTGCGCACAAACTTACTTCATAGAATATTATGGAATCATAAAATATAACAATTTTTACATCCATAATATAAACGGTTTTGTCATAAATAAAGTTTAACAACTTAATTTTTGATTAATCTCCTAATCAATTCTCCATAAGTTATTTAACATATTATTTGTGATTACTAATGAATAAATCTCCTAATCAATTCTCCATAAGTTATTCAACTTAATTGTGTTGAACCCTAGTTTTGATAATGACAAAGAAACAAAGGAACAAACTAAGTAGTGAACTAATGAATTATTTAAGTGTATGGTGTCTAAGGTATCAATGCAAGGAACTGGGAGAATACAAAGTCAATGAAGAAGTCAAGAGAGGATTTCAAAGGCTAAGTAAAGAAGTTTCTATGTTGATACTGGAGCAAGCATTGGATCAAGAATAATAGAAGCTAGGCGTTTTATTTTCTAGTTCCAATGTAAAGGAACAAAGAAAGAATGGTAAGGAACTGTGGCAGAATATTTGAGAATGAAGCGTTTGTTCCTCTGTAAGGAACAAACTCAGTGGCACTTAGTAAATATGTTAAAGGAACTGAACTAATATAAGGAACTAGACTTAGGCGTGTACTTAGTGTAACGATTAAAAGATAATGGAGTAAGTCATGCCTAGATTATAGGAAATTAGTTATTTCTAATTTCAAATGATAAAATCAGTTTTAAAAAGAAAATCTGTTTTGGAAAAGATATTATTTTTCGGAAAATAAGAAAATAAATATCCGGTTGTTAGAAAGATTTTATTTCAAAGATATTATTTTCTTAAAGATTAGAAATTCAGATTTAAAGATAAAAAGAGTTTATAAAAACTGATTTTCGGATAATGTTGAAGGAACTCCTATTAATTAGGAGTAATGGCTGCATTTTATCCACGTTCATTTATAGTTCATGGGATCATGGGACATGATGTAAAACGTGTTCCTTAGGGGAAGGAACATCATGGGTAAATGGATTAAAACGTGTACTCTAACATTAATCCCACGTTCTTCATGATTAACACTATAAATATAGAAGTCTAGATAAGTTCCAAATTGTGTCTGACTAAGTAATTAAGTGAGTTTAACTTATTAAGTGTCAGTGCCTTCATTCTCTCATAATAGCCATTTGTTCTTTGCCTTCTTACTCTAATTCCACTAAGCTTATTTCGATCAATTGTATTTTGGTTTTTGGGGTAAGGGAACTTTGAGTGAAGTTCTGTAAGAGAAAGGCTTTGAGTGAAGCTTGTATGTGTGAGAAAACTTCGAGTGAAGTTGAGAGGAACTGCTGTTAAGGGAACAGTGGTTCAGGAACTTGAGTTTAGGAACTCAAGGTAGGGCTCGAGTTAGAATTAGGTTGTAACAGAGTTGTTTGGCCTAATTAGTGAAAGTGTTGAGTTTAAAATCCCTAGTGGTCGAGGTTGTTTCTTCTTGTTGGGCCCAAGAAGTTTTTCCTCGTAAAAATCCCTTGTGTTCCTTTAGCTTGTTTATTCGTTTAAGTTTTAATTTCCGCAAAAAGTTACGTTTATTTCTACACCTACAATTCACCCCCCTCTTGTAGTGTTCCTAGGGAAATAACAATTGGTATCAGAGCTAGAACTCACGTAAGATAGGAAACCCTATTGAGGAAAAGATCCAAGGAACAATGAATACCACCGAGAAACTTGAAGAAGGTTATTCCACTCAAAGGCCTCCTATGTTCAATGGGAAGTACTACAACTATTGGAAGAACCGCATGGAGATATTCATCAAGGCTGAAAACTATCAGGTATGGAGAGTCATTGAAGTTGGTGATTTCGAAGTCACAACTACAAATGACAAAAATGAGGTAACTCTTAAACCCCTCTCTGATTATGAAAATCTGATTTTGAAAAAATGGAAGTAAATGCCATGGCTATTAAACTATTGCATTGTGGACTTGGACCCCATGAACATAATAGGATCATGGGATGCAAATCCGCAAAGCAAATATGGGATTTACTAGAAGTAACCCACGAAGGAACTAATGAAGTTAAAAGATCGAAAATTGATTTACTTATGAATCAATATGAACTGTTCTGCATGAAATCCAAAGAAAGCATCCGAGACATGTTTACTCGTTTTACTAACATTATAAATGAGTTGGCTTCTCTTGGAAAGTTTATTTCATCTGAGGAACAGGTTCGAAAGTTCTTAGGAGTCTTCCTAAGGACAGATGGATGGCTAAAGTCACGCTCTTCAAGAAACAAAAGACTTCACTAAGTTCAACTTAGAACAGCTGGCAGGGTCACTTATGACTCATGAGCTTCACCTTGATACTGAATATGGTGAAAGCTCCAAATCAAAATCAATTGCTCTCAAAGCAGATGATGAAGATGATTCGGACTCTGAAGAAGAAGAAGCAGCCCTCATGGTTCGAAAATTTCGAAAGATGTACAGGAACATGAAGAATGGAAACTTCAAAGGTAAAACTAAGAAATTTTCTAACAAAGCTGCTTGTCATAAATGTGGAAGTACAGATCACTTCATCAAGAATGTCCTCTTTGGGAAAACGACAAAACCAAAGAAAGGAACAAGGAACGCTTTGCTGAAAGGAACAAAGAATCAAAAGCACCTTTCTCTAAGGCAAATGTGCGCAAAGCTATGATAGCTGCTTGGGGAGATTCAGAGACGGAAGAAGAAGAGGAACAACCAACTGAAGAAACAGCAAACCTTTGCCTCATGGCAAACATCGACGAAAAAGAAGATGAAGAAAAATTGAGGTAAGTCAACATGGACTTGAGTCAGAACTAGATGGTAAAACTAGGACTGAAATATATGATCTTCTTTATGATGCAATTCTTGAATGTAGAGATGAACGTGAAAAACGTGAACAAACGGAACAAGCCTTAAAGGTTTGCAAGGAACACATAGAATGGCTTAAGAAAATGAGAACTGATGTCGAAACTAGATTTTTTGATTTGTTTGATAAAAACTTAAAAATCAAAGAATGTTATGAAGTTTGAAAAATGAAAATTATCTAATTAATTTAGAGATTTCACACTTGAAGGAATTTGTCCCTGTTCTGAGTTCCTTTGATATAAGATCAACCCCTTTGAAAGGATACAGATCTGAGATTGAAAAAATAAATAAAGAGAAAATATTTTAAAGGAACAGATCTGTAATCTTAAAAAGGAACTGGTTGTCGCAAGGAACAGAGGCAAAATCATGAAAGTTCCTAAGTGGATTGAGAAACCACAGACCAAAAGGAAGGAAGGTCTTGGTTTTGAAAACTACAAGAAAAGGAACAAGACAAAGAAATATGTTGATCTACCTAGTGATAAGTTCTGTATGTATTGTGGCAAGGTAGGTCATTACATAAATCAATGTCAACTAAAATCTGAGATGATTGGGAAAAATGTGACAATAAGTAAGAAAAAATGGGTTGTCAAAACAAATCCTAGTCAAGAACAGGAACCCACGAAAGATGGGGTTCCTTTAACTAACAACTAGTTGATTTTTGCAGGTTGGAGTGAGGGGGAACAACACTTGGTATCTCGATAGTGGTTGTTCCAAGCACATGACAGGAGACAAAACGAAGTTTCTCTCACTCACAACCTATGAAGGTGGCAGTGTAACATTTGGTGATAATAAGAAAGGTAACATTGTTGCTATGGGTAAGGTCGGTAAGTCACCATTACACTCCATTGAAAATGTATTTTTAGTTGAAGGTCTAAAACATAATCTATTAAGCATTTCTCAATTCTGTGACAAAGGAAATACTGTAAAATTTGATAAAGAAAAATGCTTAATCATCAACATTAAAACTAAGAAGGTTATTGTTGGAAGGAACAAGGAAAGGGAACACATACATTGTGGATCTAGACCTTGTTCCTCAAATCAATTTAACTTGTCTTAGTGTTATTGAAGATGATTCACTTCTATGGCACAAGCGTCTAGGACATGCTAGCTTTTCATTACTTGAGAAACTTAGATCAAAAGACCTTGTTTTAGGATTACCATCTTAAAATTTCATATTGATCAAGTTTGTGATGCATGTGCACGAGGTAAACAAGTAAGATCCTCTTTCAAATCTAAAACGATTGTAAGTACCACTAAACCATTAGAGTTAATTCATATGGACTTATGTGGACCCATGAGAATTCAAAGCAGAAGTGGAAAGAGGTATGTACTTGTGATTGTAGATGACTACTCTAGGTACACTTGGGTTATTTTTCTCTCTAGTAAAGATGAAACTTATGATGAGTTCCTTGTCTTTGCTAAAAGAGTTCAAAACCTAAGTGGACATAAAATAATGCACATTAGATCAGATCATGGCAAGGAATTCGAAAATTATAAATTTGATGACCTAAGCAGAGATAATGGCCTAGATCATAATTTTTCTGCCCCTAGAACACCACAACAAAATGGTGTTGTAGAAAGGAAAAATAGAACTTTGGAGGAAATGTCTAGAACCATGTTAATTGCTAGTGAACTTCCAAGGAACTTTTGGGCTGAAGCTGTTAATACTGCTTGTCACATAATTAATCGTGCCATGATGAGACCTATCATTAATAAAACTCCTTATGAACTTTACTTTGGAAAGAAACCAAACATCACCTATTTTAGAACATTTGGATGCAAATGTTATGTGCATAATAATGGAAAAGATAATCTTGGAAAATTTGATGCAAGGAGTGATGAAGCAACATTTTTAGGATACTCCTCACATAGTAAAGCTTATAGAGTATATAACAAGAGAACTATGTGTGTTGAAGAAAGATTCATGTAATCTTTGATGAATCTGACAAACATAATCCAAGCATACAGGTTGATGACTATGAGATAGGGTTAGCGCAACCTAGTTTAAGGAACACAGATTCACAAGAAGAAGAAGAAGTGAAAGAGGAAAGGAACGAGGAATTCGAAAATAATGAGATCAATGATATTCCTGTTCCTCAAGGAGGAGAAGATCTCCTGTTCCTCTAAATGAAGGAACTGAGTCCACCGAGGCTAACAGAGGAACAACTGAGCAGAGTTCCTCATCCACTCAAGGAACTCATGAGGAACAACATGTTCCTATAAGAGAGTTTCAACCAAAACCTTGGAGATTACAAAAGTCACATCCTGTGGAACTCATAATCAGCGACATATCCAAAGGTACGCAAACTAGATCTCAGTTAAGGAACTTTTGTGCATTTCATGCGTTCCTATCAATGATGGAACCAAGAAATCATGAAGAAGCCTTAACTGACTCTGATTGGATTATTGCAATGCAAGCTGAATTAAATGAGTTTGAAAGAAACAAGGTATGGCATCTAGTTCCTTCATCTAAACAACAAAAAGTAATTGGCTTAAAATGGGTGTTTAGAAACAAACTAGATGAATATGGAACCATTGTAAGAAACAAAGCTAGACTTGTAGTAAAAGGTTATAACCAACAAGAAGGAATTGATTATGAAGAAACCTTTGCTCCTGTAGCTAGATTAGAAGCCATTAGAATTTAATTGCATTTGCTGCTTACATGGGATTTAAATTATATCAAATGGATGTTAAGTGTGCATTTTTAAATGGCTATCTAAACGAAGATGTATATGTTGAACAACCCCCTGGTTTCGAAAATAACAATCTCCCAAATCATGTCTACAAGCTTGATAAAGCTCTTTATGGGTTAAAACAAGCACCTAGATCATGGTATGAGAGATTATCTAAGTTCCTTTTAGAAAATAACTTTAAAAGAGGAAAGGTTGATAAAACCTTGTTCCTAAAATCTAAAGGAACTGATATTTTGCTTGTTCAAATATATGTTGATGACATCATATTCGGAGCTACTAATGAAACATTGTGCAAAGAATTCTCAATCTCATGAGCAATGAATTTGAAATGAGTATGATGGGAGAGTTAAATTTCTTTCTTGGACTACAAATCAAACAAACTGAAAAAGGTATAATTGTTCACCAACAAAAATACATAAAGGAACTATTAAAGAAATATGGCCTCGAAAATTCAAAGATAAATCACACTCCTATGGGAACTTCAACTAGATTAGATGAAGACTCCATAGGAACAAGTGTTGATCAAACAAAATTAGAGGAATGATTGGTTCACTTTTGTATCTAACTGCTAGTCGTCCAGACATAGCTTTCAGTGTTGGTTTGTGTGCTAGATTTCAAGCAAATCCAAAGGAGTCTCACCTCACTGCTGTGAAGAGAATTCTTAGATACCTTAAAGGAACAGATGATCTTGGACTCTACTATCCAAGAAGTGATACATTCGAACTAAAAGGATATGCAGATGCAGATTATGCTGGAGATCTTGTTAATAGGAAAAGCACCTCAGGTATGGCACAATTCCTTGGTCATAGTTTAGTTTCTTGGAGTACCAAGAAACAAAACACAGTTGCTTTATCCACTGCTGAAGCAGAATATGTAGCTGCTGCTGCATGTTGCTCTCAAATGCTTTGGATAAAACAACAACTTAGTGACTATGGAATAAACTTTGAATGTGTTCCTATTTATTGTGACAATACAAGTGCTATAAGTATATCTAAAGATCCAGTGCATCATTCTAGAGTAAAGCATATACATATTAGACATCACTTTTTAAGAGAAAATTGTCGAAAAAGGTTTGATCAAACTTGAGTTTTGTCAAACTGATTATCAGATTGCTGATATCCTAACTAAGCCTTTTGCAAAAGAGATAGATATTGAGAAATTAAGGCTTGAGTTAGGCTTAATAAAAATTAAGTGATTGTTCCTATGTCAATTCCCCCATGTTTGAATCAATGTGAGTGACTTTGTGTGCTAAAAATAATTGTGTTTAATTGCCTAAGACCATTGCAAATTGGAATGTGTTGCAAAACATAACCATGAAGTCAAAGAAACTAAACAACTCACAAATGTCACATAATACTCCCCTTACTGTTCCTAAGGTCAAGAAATATGCATAGTATGAAGGATATTGATGTGTAGCATTAGTTGTTCCTATAGCACAAGTTCCTTAGCATTTATTATCTTTCAAAAATTAAAATTCATAAAAATCCGAAAAATCCGATAAAATTCCAAAAATTAAGGGGAACCAGTTTAATCAATTCTTGGTTCTTTTTATCTTTTCGTTTTCTTTCTTTTATTTTTATTTTTATTTCTTTTGCTTTATTTCTTTCCCGCGTGTCATAATTACTATTACATGCAAAACTTCCTTCTTCAATTCATCTAAGGAAACCGTGTTCCTCTCAAACGCTTCATCTTCACCAAATCCGAAACCTCGTCACACCCTTTGATACTCCATAAAAACCTCCAAACCTTCATAAATCATGGCAAAAACTTCAAGAAACTCACCTTTTCCAACACCAAAAACAACTTCAAAAATGGAAATTTCTTCATCTCCAACAAAAACCCTTGAAACCGACATAATTCAAGAAAACCCCATAGAGGAACAGCAATTAGAATCTCCTAGAAGGAGCATGAGAAGAAGAAAATTGATTGGGGAAGATGATGAAGAAGAAACCCCGGAACAATCTCAGGGGGAAGAAAAGGGTCGAACGAAGTGAATCTAGGTATGTCTTGGGCTTTTACGTCGATTTAGAATGGGCAAATAAAATTGAATTTCTAGAATTAACCTCCATTCTAAAGGAACAAGGCATGGAATTCTTGTTTGAATTCGCCTTTAATAATGCTCTTGTTCCTCTAGCTATGGACGAGTTTTGTGTAAATTTTGTTAATACTAATGGAACTTGCACAACTGAAGTTAGAGGCAAGAAAATAAGGTTTAATCAAGCAACTTTAAGCAAAGTATGGGAAGTTCCTTGCAAAGGAACTGATTTGTATTTTAAAAGGAAAGGCACTGTTTCCTTTCCTAATTTTCCTCAAGACAAAATCTTAGAATATTTTGGAGGAACAGCTGGCCAAAACAAACTTAACCATAATCTACTCTCTCCCATTCACAAAGTACTGTTTAACTTGGTTTGGAGAGCACTCATTCCTCGAACAGAAAAGAGGAATGAAGTGGGTCTCTTGGATATGTGTTACATGTTTTGCTTAGACCACCACATACAAATCAACTTCCCTTCCCTCTTCATTCAACATTTAACTCACTGTATTGAGAACCATTGTGTGATTGGGTACGGTGCCCTAATGACTTCTTTACTTCATCACTTTGAAGTAAGACTTTCGGGTTGGACCACCATAGGCATCAAACAAGGGAACATCTTGAATGAGAAGACCCTAAATGGACTTGGCTTGTCTGTCCAAGAAGGTGTTCTCATTCAAGGAAAAATGGTTTCCGGTTCCTCAGGAAAAAGAAAACTGCCTCAACTAGATTTAGAAGAGGACAATGATGTAATTTTGGATAATCCTGTTCCTGTTCCTACACCAGAGGAACATAAACCTAAGAGGCGCAAACACATTGCCACTAAGCCTAAACCCTCTGTTCCTTTGAGAGTGAGAAAGAGCACTCGTCGAAAAATTGCTCCTGTTCCTGTTCCTTCCAATGAGGACTCTCCTTTAGTCCTTTCGGATAATGAGGAACAGGTACCCTCTATTCTCAAGGAACCAATACCTCCACCATCTCCCAAACTCTCTGTTCCCTTCACAAAAATACCCTCCATTTCACCTTCGTCCTTCTCTGTTCCTTCAAGTTTTGAGCAGTTGAAGGATGAAATAAAAGGACCCAATCCTTTTGCTTCCACCTCCACAACTCTTCCACCCACACCACCATTTCTTCCTCCCATTTATCACCCTTCACCTTCTGTTTCCATTCCTGGAACAGATGAGCCTTCCACTCAAACCTCCCTAGTTCCTTCAAACCATCCCCCATCTGCCTCTAGTTCCAAGGGTAAGGAACAGGAAAATCCGGATGACACTAACTGGGTTAATGAAGTCTGCCTTCCTGCACAACATATGATAAAATTTTACAATCATCTTCATTGGACTTTGGATGCCAAAACTGATACTATGATAAGTCTTATGAAGAAATTGAGTGATACCGTGGTTGCGCAGCAAAAGAAGATGGACACTATGGCTCGTACTTTGGAGGAGCTGAAGGACCAGGTTGAACTACATCATGGGGTGGTGATGAAAAAGTTGGAGGATGTGGTTGAAGAAGAAGTTGTAGAGGAACACCAATCCCCTTCCCTTTCTTAGTTTCTTTTATTGTTTTGTTGTTCCTGTTTCTTTCATTAAGGAACACCTCTTTTGTTTCTTCCTTTTTCTTTTCTTCCTTTGTTTTGTTATGGAACAAGTGCTATATAATCAATGACTTTTGCTATATTGTCTATGTTTTTAAATACTTTGCATAATTTCTTCCTTGGAATGGCTAGTATTATGTGATTGATGTTTGAGCAAGTTTACTCTTTGTTTTTCTAACTTAACCACTAATGGTGCTTGCATATTGGTCTTAAGGTGTTAAATCAATTCATCAATTCATGCATAGTCTATTCTTTTTGAGGATGACAAAGGGGGAAAAGGATTTAAGGAACAAACTGTACATAAAAAATGAAAGTTAAAAAAAATGAAAGTTGAAAAAAAAAAAATTAAAAATTGGATAAGGTAAATGAAAAATCAAAAATAGGTTAAGGTAAATGAAAAATCAAAAACTTCAGTTAATCATATAATTGTGTTTTATTTTTCATTTTCTTCTTTATGTTTTTATTTTCATTCACTTATATTTTTTGTTATTTTCCTTAGTTTGTACCTTTGTTGTCATCATCAAAAAGGGGAATTGTTGAACCCTAGTTTTGATAATGACAAAGAAACAAAGGAACAAACTAAGTAGTGAACTAATGAATTATTTAAGTGTATGGTGTCTAAGGTATCAATGCAAGGAACTGGGAGAATACAAAGTCAATGAAGAAGTCAAGAGAGGATTTCGAAGGCTAAGTAAAGAAGTTTCTATGTTGATACTGGAGCAAGCATTGGATCAAGAATAATAGAAGCTAGGCGTTTTATTTTCTAGTTCCAATGTAAAGGAACAAAGAAAGAATGGTAAGGAACTGTGGCAGAATATTTGAGAATGAAGCGTTTGTTCCTCTGTAAGGAACAAACTCAGTGGCACTTAGTAAATATGTTAAAGGAACTGAACTAATATAAGGAACTAGACTTAGGCGTGTACTTAGTGTAACGATTAAAAGATAATGGAGTAAGTCATGCCTAGATTATAGGAAATTAGTTATTTCTAATTTCAAATGATAAAATCAGTTTTAAAAAGAAAATCTGTTTTGGAAAAGATATTATTTTTCGGAAAATAAGAAAATAAATATCCGGTTGTTAGAAAGATTTTATTTCAAAGATATTATTTTCTTAAAGATTAGAAATTCAGATTTAAAGATAAAAAGAGTTTATAAAAACTGATTTTCGGATAATGTTGAAGGAACTCCTATTATTTAGGAGTAATGGCTGCATTTTATCCACGCTCATTTATAGTTCATGGGATCATGGGACATGATGTAAAACGTGTTCCTTAGGGGAGGAACATCATGGGTAAATGGATTAAAACGTGTACTCTAACATTACTCCACGTTCTTCATGATTAACACTATAAATATAGAAGTCTAGATAAGTTCCAAATTGTGTCTGACTAAGTAATTAAGTGAGTTTAACTTATTAAGTGTCAGTGCCTTCATTCTCTCATAATAGCCATTTGTTCTTTGCCTTCTTACTCTAATTCCACTAAGCTTATTTCGATCAATTGTATTTTGGTTTTTGGGGTAAGGGAACTTTGAGTGAAGTTCTGTAAGAGAAAGGCTTTGAGTGAAGCTTGTATGTGTGAGAAAACTTCGAGTGAAGTTGAGAGGAACTGCTGTTAAGGAACAGTGGTTCAGGAACTTGAGTTTAGGAACTCAAGGTAGGACTCGAGTTAGAATTAGGTTGTAACAGAGTTGTTTGGCCTAATTAGTGAAAGTGTTGAGTTTAAAATCCCTAGTGGTCGAGGTTGTTTCTTCTTGTTGGGCCCAAGAAGTTTTTCCTCGTAAAAATCCCTTGTGTTCCTTTAGCTTGTTTATTCGTTTAAGTTTTAATTTCCGCAAAAAGTTACGTTTATTTCTACACCTACAATTCACCCCCCCCTCTTGTAGTGTTCCTAGGGAAATAACAAATTGTTTAACAATAATTACAGCCACAAAAAAACTTGTTCAATTGTTTCAAAGTTAAAGGAAGTTAGGGCTTTGATCGTTTGAAGAGAGAGGAGACCACAAAATCAATTTTTGAGGTCACATCATCCACCTTGTTCCTAATCCCCGTATCAGCATTCTTGATAGCTATCAGTTGTTGTTGCTGCTGAGAATCCAGAGCAGAGACAGTGGTCTCTATGGCATTGATCCTTGGTGTGCAGAAGGGTCAAAGAGTCCTGAATTTCCCGGAGTAGCTTGTTGAGCACAGTAGTAGATAACAACGGAAAATCCACAGCAGTTGAAGGAACTGGATCCGAGTCTAGGTGAATAAAACTGTTTCACCTTGATCCTGCTCCTTCAGAGACTTGGACCCAGCTAACCTTTGACTCTTCCACACAGACCCACTTGGAACTCCCTCTTCACCCAGCTTCCTCTTATTACCGACCTCAACCTTGACAGTCGTTTCTTCCCTCTCAAAGTCTAGTTTCCCATTTACCAACCTTAAACTAAGCCTTGACTGAGTGTCCTTGGTAAGATAATTTCCTGGCTCAAGACAAAAGGAGGGATTGGCAGGCAATTTAACTTTGCAATTTTTGAAAACAGAGGACATAAGATCCATTAGGCTTGCCTGGGTTCTTTTTTAGGAACGGGGTAGAATGAAACGCCAAACAAACTGGAATAACAACTTGTGAAAGGGGGACAATTCTTTTTGATCTAAAGATATTGCATTAAATTTGTAGTTAAAGAAAGCAAGAATTTTAGCATTGGAGACTCCATTGATATTTAATTTCACCCTACCCTTAATATATTCTTTATACCCCTCAATTGGGACATCAAACCATTCCCCCAGCTTCTTTTCAGTCAAAGTAACAACACAGCCATTCACTACAGTCACACATACACCCTCAGTTATGTTAAAACTTGAACAAAACTCTTTCATTTCTTTTTCATAAAGACCCTCATCTAAACTGACAATTTTCCACCATTTTTGAAACTTTAAGATGTTCAACAGTTCTGACCACTTGGACTTTTTGCACCATGCAACATCAATACAAAAACCCACAAGAAATTGGGATGACTTTGTTTTCTTACCTCGCTTTGTAGGAACTGTAATCTCCTTTTCTTGTTCACTTTCAGCTTCGTTTTCACCATCTTTTTGTTTCGGAGAGAGAGAAACTAGCGCAGAGGATTCCAATTTTGACCCGGTGGAATCTTCTTTGGTCTTGGATGATTCTTGAGCGCTGATTTCATCAAGGGATGGTGTTTTCTCTCTAGGAAAATTTTCGTGATCTCCGGTATTTTTACTGTGAGAAGACATGGTGAAAGGGTTTTTGGCGAGAGGTTGAAGATGAGCGATGAGAGAGAGATGAAGTGATGTGAGAGTTGGAAGTTGTGAGGGGGTCAGTGATGTGATGGGTTGGGTTATAAAGTAATGATGATACCGTGTGAAAGAGAAATAGAGGGTTATGATTAATGAAGCGGTTTCTTGGGTTTTGGAAGAAATTTAATTAAGTTTCTTCATTTAACTCAGATTAACCGAACGTGTAATTGTGGCAATAATACATGTTAACGCATTTATTTATGGAATGGAGGTGTGAAAAGAAAGAGAAGCAAGGAAATTTGGAGGGAAATATAGAAAAATGGAAAAACAGAAAATACTCTTGCATATGATAAAATGTGTTCATAATGTACAAACTACATACGTACCAAATATGTGCAAGGACAATTAGGGTAATATTCAGAGACATATGTGAGTCCTTATACTTGACCCTAGGTGTATGAATTTTAATTCATGAAAGTTGCAGGACATCTTGTAAGAAACAATTTTGGGGAATAACATCATTTGTACATTTAAACAATTTTTATCATTCCTAGTTCCAAGCGTATCTTTTCAAACCTGTCCCTAGATAGAGGTTTAGTCAATATGTCAGCTATTTGATTTTCAGTTGGACAAAAATCAACTTTGACTAATCCCTTTTCTACATTGTCTTTTAGGAAATGATGACGAATGTGAATATGCTTGACTCTAGAGTGATGAACTGGATCCTTGGAAATGCATATGGCACTAGTATTGTCACAGAGTATAGGAACACACTTAAATTTTATGCCAAAGTCACGTACCTGTTGCTTGATCCATAATACCTGAGAGCAGCAAGCAGCAGCCACGTATTCAGCTTCGGCTGTCAAAAGAGCAACAATGTTTTGTTTCTTTGAATCCAAGAAACTAAGCTTGATCCTAGGAACTGGCAATACCGAGGTGCTTTTACGATTCACCAAGTCTCCAACATAGTTAGCATCAGAGTAGCTTACTAGATCAAAGATATCACTTCGAGGATAGAAGAACAAAGATCATCACTTCCTTTCAAATATCTAAGGATCCTTTTGAAGCTGTCAAATGAGATTCCTTAGGATTTGATTGGAATCTAGCACATAAACCAACACTAAAGAGATATCAGGCCTACTAGCAGTTAGATAAAGTAAGGAACCAATCATACCTCTGTAGAGTTTCTGATCTACGGACTTACCACTTTGTCCTCATCTAACCTTGTTCCTGTTCCTATTGGAGTATGGTTGTTTTTGCTTGATCCATCCATATTTTTTCAATAACTCCTTTACTATTTTTGTTGATGGATCATTGTTCCTCTTTCAATTTGCTTGATTTGCAAGCCGAGAAAGAAGTTTAATTCTCCCATCATGCTCATTTCAAATACACTACGCATTAACTCAGCAAATTCTTGACAAAGAGATTCGTTAGTTGCACCAAAAATTATATCATTACATAAATCTGAACCACTAGGATGTCTGTTCCTTTGGATCTAAGGAACAGGGTCCTATCAACCTTTCCTCGTATAAAATCATTAGAAAGTAAGAATTTTGAGAGTCTTTCATACCATGATCTAGGAGCTTGCTTAAGCCCATAAAGAACTTTATCTAGCTTATAGACATGTTAGGAAGATCAGGTTTTCAAAATCCAGGAGGTTGTTCCACATAGACGTCTTCTATTAAATACCATTTAAAAAGGCACATTTGACGTCCATTTGGTACAACCTAAAACCCATGAATGCAGCAAAGGCAATCAAAATTCTTATTGCTTCTATTCTAGCTACAGGAGCAAAGGTTTCATCGAAGTCAATACCTTCTTGTTGATTTACCCTTTGGCTACGAGTCTGGCTTTGTTCTTATGACTGTTCCATGTTCGTCCAGCTTGTTCCTGAAGACCCATTTCAGCCAATCACCTTTTGGTTTTTAGGCTTGGTCTCAAGATGCCAACCTTGTTCCTCTGGAACTCATTAGTTCCTCTTGCATGGCATTTATCCAATCAGACTCCAGAAGGGCATCATTGTGATCTCGTGGTTCTATCATAGATAAAAAATCTTGGAAGGCACAAAAAATTTTCAGTTGGGATCTCGTTTGAGTTCCCTTTTCAATATCACTTACTATTAAATCCAAGGGATGGGATTTTAGGTGTTACCATGTTCTTGGTTCAAATCTCCTTGTCTCTGCTCCTTCACCTTGAGGATCTTCATTCGGTCATTCTCTGGATGAATTTCTGCTGCTTGTTCCTCCTGTATGACAGGATTAGGAACAACTATCTCTTCTTCAGGAATATGCTTTTTGTCGGTTCCTGCAGGTGTTAGTTCCTCATCAAGGTTCACTGACTCCTCAGAACGAGTCAGTCCATTTCAAAGTCATTTTCATGACTTAGTTCCTGCAGGAGTTAGTTTCATTGAAAATAATATGGACACTTTCCTCAACACACATTGTTCTTTTGTTGTAACTCTATGCTTTACTATTTAAAGCATATCCAATAAAAACAACCTCATCACTTCTAGCATCAAACTTTCCTAAATTGTCTTTACCATTGTTATGTACAAAGCATTTACAACCAAAGATTCTAAAGTATGAGATATTGGGTTTTCTTCCTTTGAGTAGCTCATAAGGGGTCTTCAAGACAATGGGTCTTAGCATGACTCTATTGATGATGTAGCATGCCGTGTTTACTGCTTCAGCCCAGAAATTCTTCGGAAGATTGCTGCTATTATCATTGTTCTTGCCATGTCCTCCAAATGCGATTCTTCCTTCTCCATCACGCCATTTTGTTGTGGGTCCTAGGAGCTGAGAAGTTGTGATCAAGTCCTTCATTTCTGCAAAACTCATCAAATTTGGAGTTTTCAAACTCCTTACCATGATCAGAACGCAAGTGCTTAATTTTAAAACCACTTATTCTTTGAGTTCTTTTTGCAAAGTTACAAATTCATCAAATGTCTCTCTTTGCTATGAAGAAAAATAACCCAAGTGTATCTTGAAAAATCATCAACTATAACAAGTACATATCTCTTACCAGATCACTTTGGATTCGAACAGGGCCACATAAGTCCATATGAATCAACTCAAGAGGACTTTGTGTGCTTACCATTTTCTTCGGTTTGAACGAGGATCTAACTTGTTTTCCTTTTGCACATGGTCCACAAACTTCATGATTTGAGACTTTTATTGTTGGTAATCCAACAACTAAGTCCTTACCACTTAGCTTCTGGAGCAAGCCATACTTGCGTGACCACATCTTTTATGCCAAAGAAGTGGTTCATTTAAACAAGTTAGGTTGTTCCTAGGAACAAGGTTGAGGTCAAAAACATAAGTGTTTCCTTTCCTAGTTCCTTCCAGAATCTTGGTACTGTTCCTGTATCATTACTACACAACATTCATTAGTAAAATTAACATTGTTCCCTTTGTCGCAAAATTGAGAAATACTAAGTAGATTGTGTTTCAAACCCTCGACCAAAAATACATTATCTATGGAATGTGACTTAGACTTTCCTACCTTACTTATGCTACAATATTACCGGTAAGATTGTCTCCGAAGGTCACAGTTCCTCCATCATAGGCTGAAAGCGAGAGAAATTTGTTTTTATCTCCTGTCATGTGTTTAGAACAACCGCTATCGAGGTACCACAGGTTGTTCCCCTCACTTTAGCCTGTATCAAAGACAGTCAGTGGTAGGAACCCAGTCTGACTTGGGTTCCTCTGTTGGGCTAGTATTTCTCTTAACTTTCCAAATTGCTTAATTAAGCGAGTGTTCATTTCAATATGTTCTTCTCTGGAGGAACAGTCAGACACTAAGTGTCCACTGTTCCCACAGTAAGAGCATATTCGGCTGCTTGGAAGATCAACATATTTTTTCATTTTGTTTTTCTTCTTGTGATTGAAACCTAACCCACTTCTTCCTTCATTTTTATATTTTGTATCCAACTCACTGGATCAGGAAGTGTTGTTCTTGAAGATTCCATTTTCTCTTTAAGTACCAGATATTACTTAAAACCTTTTCATGTTTGGATTTCAATTTCTCGAACTCCGATCTGGTATTTATAGAGGAATTGGTTCCTTCAGGAACAAATAGTTTCAATTCAGCCATCTCCATATTCAAGAAATAGTTTTCATTTTTAGCATTTTTAAAAGCTTCTCGAATACGTCGGTTTTCATCAAAAATTCAAAGAATCTTTCCTCAATATTTGCATTACTGTTTTAAACCAATTTGAATGTCCTTTGGTGACTTCTAAGGCTTTTTTCAAATTTTCTTCTCTAACACAAATGGCCTTGTAGTCATCCAAAATTTCCAAAAGAAGTTTTATTAATTGATTCTTTGAAAGTTCTTTTAACTCTTCTTCAATAACATTAATGCGTACCTTGTTGTTTGGAAAGTCTTCTTCCTTGTCTGTCTTTGCCATGAGACACAAGACTATTTCCTCTTCTGGTTGTTCCTGCTCCTCGTCTGAATCCGATTCTCCCTAGGCAGCAACCATGGCCCTTCTCATATCAGCTTTTGAGAATGGTTTTTGTTGTACCTTTCCCTTCTCCTTGTATTTCCTTTGCTTTTGTCATTTTCCCAGAGAGGACATTCCTTTATGAAGTGTCAGGACTTCCACATTTGTGACAGCTTAGCTTCCTGGCTTTTTCAATTTCTTTCCTTGTAGTTCTTGTTGAAGAACTTCTTGAATCTTTTCACGATCAATGTGCTTCTTCATCATCAGTTTCTGAATCCTCTGTCATCGACTTGAGAGCCAAAGCTTTAGGTCTACAGAGTCAACTTCATGAGTTCCTAGATGATTTCATGAGTCAACAAGGAACCGGAAAGTTGCTCGATATTGAATGTGGTAAATCTTTTGTTTCAAGCAAAGCAGTGACCTTTGCCATCCATTTTTCATCCGAGGAAGACTTCGTAGAACTTTTCGTACTTGTTCCTCGGAGTGATGACTTCCTAGGATTCAAGCTCATTTATGATGTTGGAGAACCTTGTGAGCACTTCTTGAAGACTCCTTAGGCTTCATTTGAAATAGCTCATATTTGTGCATGAGCATTCAATTTTTGATCTCTTGACTTTGTTGTTCCTTCGTGAGTAACTTGAAGAAGTTCCCACATTTGCTTGGCTGATTTGCATCCCATGATTCGATTGTGTTCATGAGGACCAAAGCCATAGTGGAGAATCTTTTTAACCAAGTTGTTCATCTCCATTTTATCGAAGTCGTCTTTATCATATTTGGAGAGAGGTTTGGGGATGTCTTCACCTTTTTCATTTTTCTCTGTGACTTCGAAGTCACCAATCTCTATCACTCTCCAAACTTGATAATTTTCAGCTTTAATGAAAATTTCCAGACGATTCTTCCAGTATGGATAATACTTGCCATAGGTGGACGCTGAGTTGAATAACCTTCTTCCAATCTTTCTCCCGATGTGTTCATCATTTCCAGGATCTAGCTCCTCAGTGTTAACTGATTTTTGGAGGAACCGGGCTCTGATACCAATTGTTAGTAGAGAACAAGCACTTAAGCAACTACAAGAGGGGGGTGAATTGTAGTTAGGGAGATATTCAAATTTTTTGCGGAAATAAAAGAATGATTGCTAAGAAAGAAATAATGCATAGACAAGAAAGAAATAAGAACACGATATTTTTACAAGGAAAACTTCCTAGGCCCAATAGGAAGAAAAACCTTGACCACAAGGGATTTGACTCAATTCTCTTTAATAACTTTAGGCCAAAAGACTCTCTTTTGTACAACCTAAACTCGGACCTACTCTGTTCCTCTAGGAAATGGTTCCCAGTCAACTTGTTCCCCTGAACATTGACTTTCTCTCTTGACTTCACTCGAAGTCTTTTCTCTTTCTCTCTTCTCTTTCTCTTTCTCTTTTTCTCTCAAGATGATTACAAATTTAGATTTTTTCAACCCAATCTATAATACACTAAGTAATGAAAAGAAGAGTAAAACCGAATACACTTTCACTAAGATATTACACTTAAAATTCTGAAAGCATACATTAAAAGATTGTTACACAAAACTATTTGTAGAAGACAATCTTCCCATGATCTTCTCCACGATCTCAATGAAGCTTGAATTCAGCCATACTTCTTCCATGAACTATCCGTTGCAAATTTCCATTGAGAGTTAGTTGGTTAGTTTCCACATATTCAGCCGCTAACACACGCACACGCACCTTCCCACGCCTTGTAAGTAGGTGGGTTGTTGTAGTTCCTAAAATCTAGGAACTACTTCAACTTATCCACTTTAGGCGCTTGTTTAGTTAGATATTTGACGGCTATTCCTCAAGAATTCTCATACAAAAAGTTGCGCACAAACTAACTTCATAGAATATTATGGAATCATAAAATATCATAATTTTTACATCCATAATATAAACGGTTTTGTCACAAATAAAGTTTAACAACTTAATTTTTTATTAATCTCCTAATCAATTCTCCATAAGTTTTTCAACATATTATTTGTGATTACTGATGAATAAATCTAATTTATAAACTAAGTCCAAACAAGGACTACTAAATCTAATAAAATAAACTAATAACACACTAATAAAAACATAACTAAATTAAACAAAGTTATTTATTTGTCATTATCAAAATAGTGAAACAACAGCTTTCGTCCCCATAGTCCATCTAGTAAATCCTGCAGTCGCTAGAAATGGTGGAAAAACTGTCGCAACGACGGAAGAACGTGTCCAAGTCGATGACAACAGTGATCCTAATGCTGGCAACGATGTCGCAAGTGATGAAGGAGAAGCCGTAGTGATGAACGACCTCAACAACGAGGAGGTAAGTGTCAGTTGGACAAAGCCAGTTTATGATTATCTCACTAACAATATTAATGTACTTCCAGCAGACAAGGCAGAAGCGCGTAGAGTTCGATTCAAAGTGTCACGACATGTGATCATACAAGGAGTATTGTTCAAAAAGTCTGTCGCAGGCCCATACTTACGTTGCTTAGAAAAAGATCAGTGGGGGAAAGTCTTAGAAGATCTACATGACGGAACATGTGGGAATCACAGAGGACGCAGCTTGTCCTACAGAGCGTTGCGTATGGGTTACTATTGGCCCACGATGAAGCAAGACGCAATAAGGTATGTCACCAAGTGCGACTCCTGTCAACGACACGCAGGTATGACGCACAAACCTTGTGAGATTTTACATCCTTCTTTAAACCATGGCCTTTCATGAAATGGGGCATGAATATAGTTGGTAAATTACCTCCAGTCCCAGGTCAGAAGGTCTTTATGTTGGCACTAACCAATTACTTTTATAAATGGATAGAAGTTGATTCTTTCCAACAGGTACGCGACATAGAAGTTATTTCTTTTATATATACTAACATAATTTGCAGGTTTGGTGTTCCATCTGAAATAATATGCGACGATGGGTCGCAGTTTATTAGCGATAAGACGAAACACTTTTGCGACGAATGGAACATAACGTCGTTAACGTCAAAGCCAAAGTATCCGCAAGCCAACGGACAGACTGAGTCTAGCAACAAGGTCGTCATAGACACCCTGAAGAAACGACTCACCGCCAAGAATGGCAAGTGGGAAGAGGCATTACCTTCCATCCTGTGGGCCAATCGCACGACACCACGCACTACAACAGGACAAACGTCGTTCTCCCTAGTCTATGGATGTGATGTTGTTCTACCATCTGAAGTGAAGATCTCGACCGCCAGGTATGGCTTAATGATGGAGCAGCAGAACTGCAACAAGCTTGTCAACGATTTGGATACCATCGAGTAGTTGCGAGACGCAGCATTGGCACGTATGACGGCTCAGCAGCACGTAGTCGCGAGAAGTTTCAACAAAAATGTTCAAGCAAAATCCTTCATCGAAGGCGATTGGGTCCTAAGGAAAGTATTTCAAAACACACAAGAAGTTAACGCTGGCAAGTTAGGACCCAAATGGGAGGGACCATACCAGATCAGTAAAGTAGTAGGCAATGGAGCCTACCAACTGGTCCGACGTGACAGAAGCCTCGTGCCACGTACTTGGAAAGCTACGCATCTTAAACAATACTTGTTCTAGTTAAGTAATTTACTATTTATCTTTACAGTATGTAGGAAATAAATGACACCGTTATCATGTCAACGTTGCTAACGGCTAGAGACCTTAGTGTTGTCTCACTGTGTTTTTTTGTCTTTCTGGATATTCATTCCTATATGTTTCAATAATGTTGCAACGTTCTAAAGACGCGACAAATAGTCGTTTATTTCATTGCACAATAAGAGTAAAGTGATGTTGTCACTATCTACAGTCTTTCAGTTTTCCTTGCTTCAATAAGTATGTCACGACGGATGTCTTGCCATTGTGTACCATGATTATCTACGATGTTTTACGTGCTCCCTCCGACGATTACATGTAAGTATTTATATGTTTTTTGTGAATATTTTAAGTTACCACAGTGCTAAGTCCAAACGTTACGTCTGAACGACCAACGAAGGCTAACTAAACGCCCGATCATGTCTTTAGAACGTCAGAATAACGACAGGCAAAGAAAAGCATGCGTTTCACACAAAAGTAATATCCATATATTAACTTACAAAAAACATAAAGTTGTCCAAAGTTATGGTCACTCCCCTAGTGACCCAAAATTACAAAAGTGAAAGTCACTCTCTTGAGTGACCCAAAGTCGAGTTCGATGAAATTCTAAAGATTAAAACGAAGAGACATAACATAAAGAAATTAAAGACCATCCGTCTAAGTTCTTGTCAGTCTCCTTCTCTGGTGACGCAGCAGGTGGCGGTACGGTGGCTGGGGCGTTCTTCTCAGTCTCCGGTTTTGGCGGCACGTTTGATGCAATGAAACCGGCACAGGACGATGCACTTTCATCCACTTTAGGTGGAGAGTCTGCCGTCGTAGCCAGTTCATCCTCATCCATTAGATCCTTCATTTCTCATACATATTTGAGGAAAAGGCCTATGTCTTTTTGTGGCATCCAGCAGGATGCCATCTTCTTCATCATAAACTGATACATGAGCTTAGCCCTAAACCTGGTAGTCACCTCAGCCTCGAGCAAGTCCAACTCGCTCTTCTGTGCGTCAATCGTCGCCTGAAGATCCTTGATCTCTTGACGTGACGATTCCTCTAGCTTGGTAGCTTTTTCCCTTATTGGCTCCAGCTTGTCTCCGTTTTTCTTCAGAGTCTCCTCCATGTTCTTGATGGTCGACTGGTAAAACTTCAGCTCAGTCTCTTTGGACTTTACGTCCAATTCATCTTTGTCAACCCTTTGCTTCATGGTCTGATGACCCTTCAGCAGCGTCGACATCTCCCTCTTAGCTAGGATGAGATGTTGTGATGATTGTGCAAAGAAGAAATACATGTTAGTCAATGATTATAAGTTGAAAAATCAATAGTCAGATTAAGCGACTAGACCTGGAAAAGAAGTTCTAAGCCATCTGACATCATGCAAGGGAGGGTATGTTGCCTTATCCTTTCTTCAGCGTTAGGAAAGAGAAATTTGTCAGTTTCAGGCCATATGGACCTCTCCAGTGACATGAAGTCATTGGCGCAATCTCTTGTTCGTCATCCAGTTGAACGATGACAGTCGTATCGTTTTTAGTCGACGTCGTGGACGCATACGCAGTGCTGGTTGAAGTTTCCCTATCCCCCTTGCACTTGCATAGCGTCTCTGCTAACGCCTGACTATCCATACTCCTCCTAGGACGTGATTGCGAAGAACCTGTCAAGGATTACTTAGTCGTCCGGATTGTTCTGAGATTATTATAATTCAGTAGATAAAATAAAAGCAAACTTACCTGAAGCCATAGGTGAGCGCGCAGTTGTCTTGATTAGCAAATAAAATCCTTCTGAACTGTCTGTCCTCCTCCGACATTTCCGGAAATTTGTCACAAAGTCGTTGAGATTTGTCGCGATACGTCGGCAATTTTGAATTCACGCCTGCAGAAGAAACGTTGTAAGAACAGTGTTAACGACGCGACATAAAGAAAAATATGATTGAAATCAAACAAACCTTCTGTGTTCCATCCACCAATCAAGGCCTTTCCAGCTTCTCCCAAAGACGATTTCTTCACAAAAACATATCTGTTTTTCCATCCTCTGTCGTTCGATTGTACTCCCCCGACTAATGGTTCTAATCTTGCCTTGGCATGGAGAGCTATCCTATTTTTTGTTTTAACCCTAATTTCGTAGTAAAGATGAAGGTCGTGGAGGGTAAAGGCTTCTTCCCAAGATGCCGTGACTCTATCGATGACGCTTAGGATTCGCCAGACTTGGGGCATTATCTGCCCTGGACTGATTTGGTATATCTGCATCAGGTCCCTAGCTAGGGGAGAAAAAGGGACTCTTACACCTATCTTAAAAGGGTATTCATAAAGCACGACCCAGGTGCTGGGGCACATCTCTGGTTATTTGGTCGGTTCTGCGTTCCTAATGACTGTGTCGACGGGTAGGTTCCCTAATTCTAAAAATCCCATCATGTCTTCCTCTGACATGGTCGATTGTTCATCTTCGTTTTCACCTCTCTTTTCTGCGATTTTTTCTTTTCCCTTCGATTTTTCTTGGTTTTTTACAAAAGTCCTAAAGCTACGCCTGCTGGGAGCCATGAATGCAATTGGAGTAGAAGCAAAGTGCGAAAAAAAAAATAGCAACAGTGAGGGTTTACCTAGTGTTGGAGATCGATTTTCCGGCAGAAAAACAGCTGAGAGTTTTAGAGATCTTTTCGCTTTGGAGAGAGAGAGAGGTCAAGTGGGCTGAGAATTCAATCACGCGCGATATTTATAGTCCCAAGTGCAATCATTGTTTTGGTTAACAGATAGAAGTTAACGGCTAATTTTTATTATCTTTTTGTGCTGTGACCTTTGAGTTACCTAGGAGATATTTTTTATCTAATTCAATTGTGTAGTCCTTCTTATCTGTTGTTTAATATTTTTAGCTAAGTATGTTTGCTAACTACAATTATCTTATCTAACATGATCCTTTGATTTTTTAACAATTCTCATGGACTTTGTGTTACCTCGTTTCGACAATTGGGGGCAAACTGGTATGGCTGATTTTTACATGATGACATCGACGCAATGATGCAACGACTTTGCGTTAAGACGTGATGCTAGCCGTAAGGATAAAGCGCGAAGACTAAGTCAATCAGCTTAGCAATAACTAAGGGTCCGAGAAAGAAGGATGGTGATCCTATCATGATTCAGCTAACAACGCCGCTAAGGAAAATCAGTTACGTAAAGCTAGGAGACGGATTTTGTTGGTTGAGCATAGCAAGGAGAATCTCCTACAATCAAGGAGAATTACCATTGTAAACCTTTAGTTGAGTAATAGAGTATTTAAGCACAAAAAAGCCATAAAGAAAGATATGGCATTATTGATACAAAAAGCATACAAAAGAGAGAGTTATTCCTTATTCTGATTTACATTCTACATTTGTACTTAGATCAAAACTTAAGATGTAACGATTGTTGTTCATCTGGAACGACAATCCCTGATAGTAGATTGGTGGAACCATCTCCACCCGCGGTTTTTACCCACCTTCATTGGGGTTTTCCGCGTCATCATCTCTGTGTGTTCATCCCTTGAATCCCCTTTGCATTCATTCCTTGCATCATAACATTCAATATCTGGTTTAATCGTCTCTAACTTTAATTCTGTCGTAAGAGACAAATTTTAGCATAAACAAGTAGCATTTTTAAATCTTCGTGGTTGCATAATCATATAGACCACCAAAAACGAGAAAAAGCCACATTCTTGGATGATGTGAGCATCTCTCAAGAAACATGGAAATAGTTACAAAGATGTTAAGTTTTGTGAACAATACAATTACGGTTGTGGAATTAGTGATAATACTACTTTTGATTATCAGTTTTATTTTTTATTTCGTATTATTTAATATTGTTCATCATTAATTGAGTGGACTTAATCATCTTTGAATTGACGTAAGCTTAGATTGTTATTAGTTTCATTTTTATTTTCTTGTTATTTCTACTTATGTAAGTTGTATACTCCCTCCGTTTTTTTTTTAGATGTAACATATTGACTTGGGCACTATTCATCCAATACACTTTGACTACTAATTGTTATTTATACATAAGAAAAAATATAGTCATGTGGGATCCTGTTTGATTCGTTACGGACTCACGGTATACACTTTTCAAATATATATTTTTTATAATTTTTACTTTTATACAATTGGAGATATTATCGGTCAAAGTTGTGCCTCGACAAATGTGAAAAGTCCAATGTTACATCGAAAAAAAACGGAGGGAGTAGTATATATTCTCAATCTAATATAATTTTCGGATTCCTTCCAATATCTTGATTGGTTGTTTTTTTTTGTTTTTATACTAGTTCTTATAATACAATGTAATAATGTACATATCCGTCCAAGATCCAAATAGGTGTAATATGACCTAATTACTTCAGAAGTAGGAAAAGTAAGTCCCTATACTAGCTAAAAAAAAAAAAATATTACAATTATAAAAGAGCGGAAGAAGTATACATTATTTTAATTTTTGTTTAGTCATTAATATATACATAGTTTATTATATGTAAGGTTTCTTGCATATATATATATATAAAATTTAACAGCTAAAATGCCTTTTTACAAAAATATATAACGATCGAGGATTTTGGAGAAAGAAATAGCAAGGTTAACCTACCGTGCATGCATGTATTAGTGTTGTATGATAAAACTCTTGTCTTGCTTATCAAGTTAAATCCAATTAGAGTGTTAATAGAAATAAAATAAAAGTAATTACATTCCTAAACCGTGTAAGAGTAGAACTAGTTCTTAGTTCTTAGACATCAAGCTTCTCTCGATCTCTTTTTCTATATATACACACCCTCTCTCTTGAGTCTTGCCTTATTCTTCCAGCTTGAAACCTCAAAAACTTGTGAAATCAATCTTTAACTTGATAGAAAAACTTGTAGAGAACTTCAACCTAGCAACAACAACGTAACATGACGAAGATCGACAATCCCTTTCTAGCGTATTGCGATATAGGAAAAACTTACGGCGACTTCGGTAAAGAAACCATAACCATAACCATCCATGCTTATGATGTACGCATAGACGCAGACTCTGAGTCGAAGGTGAGGACGTTCGTCGAAAGCGCTAGAGGATTCTTTCCCGACATCCGAGAGGGGAAGGAGGAATACCGGGCGGTGGTTTCACGTACATGGAATAAGATAGAAGGGTGGCTAGAAGATATGAAGGTTGATCCACATTGTCAGGGTTATGTTATTGATAACATTCTTAAGTGTTCTTCTTACCAACGCTTTGATGGTTGGTGTCTTTCTTTGTTAGTTAACCTCCAAATCTTTGATGGAAGACTAGGAATTCCTAAGCTAAAATCAGACTAGTAGACGTAGTAGCATTCTTAAGTCTAGCTTCGTGGTTACTTACTTGCATAATCATTAAGGGTTATGCTATATGCAGCCCTTAGGGTTGCATATAAGATATAAATACACTACTTAAAATGGAACTAAGTTGTGAATTTATGGAAAAATTTTGCATCAACCGATGTAATAAATAATCAATTAATGCAACTTATTTCCATTTTAAGTTTCTTATACACAGCCCTTAGGGCTGCATATAGCTTTTCCCATTAATCATATAGAACTCCAAAAACGAGAAAAGCCACATTCTTGGATGATGTGAGTATCTCTCAAGAAAGAAACATGGAAATAGTTATAAACATGTTAAGTTTTGTGAACACTACAATTACGACTGTGGAATTAGTGATAATAGTACTTTTGATCATCAGTTTTATTTTTTTTATTTCGTATTATTTAATATTGTTCATCATTAATTGAGTGGATTTAATCATCTTTGAATTGTAATAAGCTTAGATTGTTATTACTTTCATTTTTATTTTCTTATTATTTCTACTTATGTAAGGTGTATAGTATATATGCTCAATCCAATATAATTTTCGGATTCCTTCCAATATCTTGATTGGTTGTTTTTTTTTGTTTTTATACTAGTTCTTATAATGCAATGTAATAATGTACATATCCGTCCAAGAGCCAAATAGGTGTAATATGACCTAATTACTTCACAAGTAGGAAAAGTAAGTCCCTATACTAGCTAAAATATAAAGTTCAAAGTAGATATTAAAAGAGGAAGTTCTATATATATATATATATATATATATATATATATATATATATATTATATATATATATATATATATATATATATGATACCTTTATATTATTGGCTTTTTTCCAACAGTACCATTAGAATAAGTTTTTGGATTTTATGTAGTAGTGTAGTACCTCTTTCTTAATGAGATTTATATGTGTTACCATTTTAGATTATCATACTAGCTCCAACAATACTTCAACTATCTGTTAGACCGCTAGCCACCTTCCAATAATCCCCACCACCACTATCATCACCTAGCACACCTGCAATATCCCCTTTAAGCATCGATTTAGTTCATCAATCATTATCAATTAAATTTTCTGAAAGTAGTAATGTTGATCAATGGATTGCAAAGAAGGGGCCTATAGATCACGTAAAGCGTAAGTTTAGTTTATTTTTGTTTGACCGATAATATACTTGTTATCAAATGTTGGTCATGTAAAGTTTCTTATTGCACATATCATGAAAATTTTAAGAAACAAAAAAATATAGAAATTTTACTATAATTTTTATCTGATATAGTTGGTTTTTATTTAATATAACCAGTTTTTGTATGATAAATCAATTTTTTTGGGATAATGCACGATTTGAGTTCAACAATTAAATTAATATAAACCTAGTCCACCCAAGACTTTCTTATTTTTCTCATATTTAGGATGACAAGGTTTGTCCACAAACATGTAATCTTTTGACAAGGTTTTTGAAATGTTAGAGGGTGTAAAAGACCTCTAGTTATGGAAGAACTAAAAGACTTTTATATACTTAATAAAACTGGGATCTTAATGTTATGTGAAAACAAAGTACATTCTCCTCCCTCTGAGTGCTGCTCTAGGCATTGTGGTTTCAAATGACTATTCTCCATCCTTAGGCAGAGCTGGTGGCATGTGGTTGTTTTGGATGGAAAATTATTGTAATCCTTCAACTTATCTATTTTTTTTTTTGATCCATTACTTATCTATTATTAAGAAAGCTAGTAGATTCATAGCTCGTAATGTTACTATATTATCTTCTAATATTAGCTTTGTATTATATTTCTATATACCCCTCCTAACTACATTCATAAGTATGCTTTTTGGGAAGAGATTATGAAATTTGCAAAGTCGTTACAAAGTCCTTTTATGCTATTAGGTGATTTTAATGAACGAAGTTCACAAATTGATAAATGGGGGTGCCGAGTTTAGGTTCTCAAAATTAAACATCACAAATGATTTGTTTTCTACTATTAAATATCTTGAAGTCCCTTTTGATGGTCAACGTTATACTTGGTGTAAAAACCAAGTGGTTCCAATAATATTTATGAGAGGTTAGACAAGGGTGTGTTTAGTATGAATTGCTTAAATATATTTTCAAATGTTAAAATTCATCACCATATTTTTTCCTCTTCATAACATTGTCCTCACTCATTAAATTTGATGGAGCACTAAGAGTAAAACAACTCCTCCATTTAAATTTGATAAATTGTGGACAACTGGAAAAGATTTTGACATTCTAGTGAAAAAAGACTTGGTGTACTCAGTTTCAAGAATCTTATATATATGTATTGTTTAACAAGCAAAAGTAAGCTCTTAAAATAAAAAAGTAAAGATATGGGCAACTACGAGATTCAGTAATATTTTCAAGCAACTACGAGAAGTTGAATATAAACTTAAAAATATTCAAGAAGAACTTCTTATTAATCAGGAATGTTCGCACTTAATTGCATCTCAGACAAAATTTTTATGAAGCAAGTGAAGATGTTAGAGTTTCTAGACTCATATTGGAAGATTAAAGCCAAATCCAATCATTTAAAATTAGCAGATGCTCATATATACTACATTTTACCATGGATATGCTTCAATAAGAAATATAGAAACTTGATTAAGTCTAAACAAGATCCTCAGAATACTACTATCATGCATCTGTAATTGATTTGAAAAATGTATCACTACTGAAGCTTTTATTCAACGATTCACTTCCAATCCTAATTGCTCGTTTGAAGTACAGACGAATTTTGTATTACTAGATACTAGTATTTTAGATGAAGATAATACACTTCTAATTTTTCTCGAGAAGTTACGTTAGAAGAAGTTAATACTGCATTTTTTCTTATTACCGAATGGCTATTGTCCTTTCTTTAATAAAAAAACTAGTGTGTGACCCCGGCGGTGCTCCAGGTGTTACTGTTAGCATTTTGGTATGGTTTAACTCTTGTGTTTATTGTTTATAGAAATCATGTTATTTCCTTTTTTATCATTATTTGTAATGCCATGTATTTTGTAAGTTGCACTATGCATTGGATAATCTTAACCAAAATTTTGTGTTGCTGCTCCTCGCATGATTTTTCTAGTTGGTAGTTTGTTTCAAATGTCGTTTGGCAAATAAGTTCAGTTGTATCACTCCTTGTGTTGTGCTTGACCCTAAGCGCAAATTGTTTTTCAATACAAATTAAATTTGCAGTCGGTCTATATATCACCTTCTCGTTGCTAATTTTCCTACAATGTATTTTCTATGTCAGTAATTTTAAAGTGTCACCTGGGTGTGAGGGATTACTGAGATATTCCCTAATTATTCATTATTACCTTTTCTGCAATATCACAACTTGTTCGCTAGGCTCTCAATAATTCTTTCAGCTTCCTTATCAAAAAATGCGAGTGGAACACATGCACTCCGGTCATCAATGCCAACTGTTAGAATATACTTGTAGTTGTACGAGAAGGTGAACATAGTAATTTATAAGTCATGAGATTGGAGAAGAGCCAAGTCAAGCAAGCTATGTCAAACTTCACATAGAATATTAGATCAATAACTATTGTATAAGAACAACAAGTGAGGAAATCGAAAGTGAAGAGATGAAATACATATCACCAAATGGGAAAATCTAAGTTTAATTAATTAAACTGTTACATCTGTGATAGACGAAATTTATAAATACTTTATGTTTGATAGGAATCTGACGAAGAAACTTGGAACTTGAATTAAATATGGCTTCTAAAGTTAATTATTAGTTGAATCAGTGGTGGATCCAGGAATTGAACCACGTGGGTTCGAATTTGTTCAAACATAGAGCCAAAACTAGCCGTACTTGCATGTGAAGCGTGCGGCGAAATTTTAATATTAATAATTATATTCAAAGGCGCTAAAGACACTTATACTGGTTGATTGTATTCTGAGTCGACATTATTTTTCAATTTTAATCTTTCAATGAGATGAAAAAATATGTATTTGCAACTATTAATTTAAAATTAAGTATTAAAAAGGACATAATCTCACTGCATATATTAATCTTCATAATCAACCAATGAATTACAACTCTTTTTGTTTTAACTCATATTGATAATTTTTGATAAGTTATCTTGAGGTAAACAAGTCTAATAAACTCTTAAAACTCACTCGTGAAACGAAGAAAAAAATTAGCACTATAAATCAACAAAAAATGAAATCTAAAATAAAAACAATTAAGAATTCAACAACAATAAAGTCTTTGTAATATAGTTTGGCAAATAAATAAATGTTATTGATAATTGATTGCTTAAGCAAGGAAATTGGAAGAAAGGTGAAATTAGACGAGATTCATTTTCTATCTGTACTAATATATTAAAAGGTGTTCTTAACCAAGGAACGACGCCACGTGGCGCTTTTCACTTAGATTGTTTTACTATATCCATATACAACAATATACATGATTTGATCCCCTAACTTTCAGTTTAATACTAAAGTCTTAAAGCCTACAAACTAGTTAATGTATTAGTACTGGGTGAATGGGAAACATTTCTAATGAAAGAAAGCTAGAGGATTAGAAGATATTGGGAAAATAGAACCAAGAAAGTAATAAAAAACAAAGAGATAAAAAGAAAGGAAAAAAACATGCTTTTGCTGGGATTTGATCCCGCGACCAAGCATATATATGCTTCACGGCTTCACGTGGACATCATCACCACTGAACCATACTACATATATATAGTGGATATTATTCAGCGCTTAAAGATATAACCAATTTTTTCTTTTCAGTAAAATGCAGTTTTTCCCACGGATCCACATGGGTTCAGTTGAACCCACTGAACCCACGCTGGATCCGCCCCTGAGTTGAATCCATTGCCAAATTTACAACTCCTTGTCGTACAACAAAAATTCAAAATACGAAAAGAAATGCTTCTAATTATATGCCTCGTCGGAATTCAAGTGGAAGAAATGTGTGGATGGTGTACTCATAAAAATTCCTCACCGAAATTTGTATAGGACATTGATTGTGTGACCCTAAGGGTTGTCAACCCTCTTATTATTGAATTTTCATTGGTTGGGAATACATCATAACATTATTTTTATATCTCTTCTCTCCTCATTTACTACATACATATTAATATTTTATTCTAATGTGTAAGAGGGTTGGCAACCCTAAGGGTTACTCAAACATTTTCCATTTGTATATTACAGCTTCTTTTTAGGCACTCGTGCAAACGTAGACGCTGCAGACGTGGACGGTGCAGTGGATGGAGAGAGGAAGTGAAGAGGAGGTGTGGTAGGACTTGGGAGCTAGGCTTTAGGGGGTGAACACACTAAACCATTGAAAATTAGAATTAAATGCTTAAAAGACTATAGAGAGTTAGATTAATATTTGGAGGTAAATTTAATGGGAATATAATATGTTCTTCATTCTTTTAATTTAAATTGCAATAGTTGAACTTTTACTTTCGCCCATATATAACCTCAAACAATTAATATATTTAATTTCAGTTTATAGTAAATATTATAGAAAAAGGTTAATATTTGAAACTAATCCAACAACATTATAAATTATAACATTTGCTTTTTAGAAGTTAATATTAGCAAAAATAAAAAACGATGGTCAAAGTTAGATTATAAATAGTGTAAAAATCAAAATGTTGCGATTACAAAAGAGCGGAGGAAGTATAGTTAATGTTCTATTTTTGTTTAGTCAATCTACATATATTGCATATTGTCAGTAATCCTATTTTTTATGAGCACACGAAAATTATTGAATCTAATCATGTATATCAAGTTGACCAAACAAATGAAAAAAAAGGATGTGTTTTTTACCAATAATCGGAACCCTTAGTTGATAAAGGGTTGCGATTTTTACCAAAAAGCACATCTCTTATTAGTTAAGGAATGTTATCAATAACCGCAACCCTTCAAAATTGTTAAGGGTTGTTATGCCAAGGGCAACGGTCGAAAAACGCAACCCCTAAGTCACTTTTGGCCGCAATCCTTGGCCCTTTTTCCTATAGTGATTTATAATGAGAAAGTATGGCAACTCAAATACAGTACTTTGGTACCAGCACTATTTTTGTGCCAAATTTCAGTTTAGTATCAAGGTTATATTTTGGTACCAAATAACTCTATATTGGTACGACTTTGACTTAATATTGGTACCAAATTTTTGTGAGATGTCATTTTGACATCTCACTATAAAACGCCTATAACACTTCATTTGTAATTGCTAATATTCAAAATTACTTATGAACTATACTTTCTTGTATTTATCATGTAGTTCAACTTATTAATGAATAAATTACTTGCACTTTTGTCCACAAATTAACGTATGTTCAGTCTGCGAATGCAGGAAGGTATGCCTCTTAGAGATCATCTTGATCAATTAAATACAACTTTATTAGAATTGCGTAATATTGATGTGAAGGTGGAGGATGAGGATGCCGCTTTAATTCTGCTTGTTTCTTTACCTATATCGTATGAAAATTTTGTGCAATCATTCATTGTTGGTAAAGATTCTGTGTCCCTAGAAGAAGTTAGATCATCTTTGCATACTAGGGAATTGCGCCATAAGGCATCTGGTAGTAGTACAGAAAGTCTTCTGTCTGTATGTAAGCGCTGTTAGTGCCATAGTAGTGTGGTAAAGGACATGGTAAAAAGAATTTTAAGAAATCTGGAAATTCTAAAGGGGTCCTAAACCTAATGATATCTGTAACTACTGTAAGGAAAAGGGGCATTGGAAGAAGGAATTCCTAAAAAGAAGCATCAGGAGAACAAATCTGGGTCTGGTTCTGTTCTGCTGCTGTTGCAGCAGAAAATTCGAATTCTGAGGATGACCTTGCTCTAGTGGCAAATGAGAAAACATATAGTGATGTGTGGGTTCTTGATTCTGGAGCGTCATATCATATGAGTCCTCATAGGGAGTGGTTTACTACTTATGAGCAGGTAGATGGGGGAAATATTTCGATGGCTAACAGTGCAGTCTGTAAGATAGTTGGAATAGGCTCTATCAAGATCCGGACTCATGATGATATTATTTATACTTTGAAAAATGTTAAGCATGTTCCACAGATGACCAACAATCTGATTTCACTTAGTCTACTAGACAGTAAGGGTTTCAGTTTCAGAGGAGTGGTGGAATTGTGTATGTTGCAAGGGTTCAAAGGAGGTTTTGAAGGGGTCAAGCGTGGTACTTTGTATGTTCTGCAGGGTTCTACTATCTCAGGTTCAGCTTCTTATGCATCGTCTGAGGTTCAGAAGGAGGATATGACCAAGCTATGGCACATGAGACTTGGTCATATGAGTGAGAGAGGAATGCAAATCCTCTCCAAGGCAGATCTTCTGTGTGGCCATAAGGTCACAAACCTGGAGTTTTGTGAGCATTGTGTTTTTGGAAATTACATCGTAGCAAGTTTCCTAAGGGCATTCATAGAACAAAAGGTACTCTGGATTATATCCACTCTGATTGTTGGGGTCCTTCACGCGTGGAGTCTTTAAGAGGTCACAGGTATTTTGTTTCTTTCATAGATGATTATTCAAGAATGACTTGGTTGATTATCATGAAGTCAAAAGGTGAAGCTTTCAAGAATTTTAAGCAGTGGAAGGCATTAGTGGAAAATCAAACTGGGAAGAAGATCAAAAGGCTACGAACTGATAATGGTCTGGAATTTTGTTTGTCTGAGTTCAATGAGTTCTGAAAATTGAAGGGATTGCTAGGCATCACACTGTCAGAATACACCACAGCAGAATGGTGTAGCAGAAAGGATGAATCAGACACTTCTGGAGAGAGCTCGGTGCATGCTCTCTAATGCTGGTATGATAGAAGTTCTGGGAGAAGCTGTCAATACAGCATGTTATTTGATAAATCGTGGACCTCATTCTGGGATCAATCTCAAAACACCATATGAGATGTGGTCAGGTAAGCCTGCAGATTACTCAGATTTGCGAGTTTTTGGTTGTAATGTCTACTATCATGTGAATGAAGGAAAACTAGAACCAAGGGCTAAAAGGGAGTGTTTGTGGGTTATGGGATGGAGTTAAGGGTTATAGAATCTGGTCTCCGTCTGAAAAAGGGTTATACTTAGTAGAAATGTAGTCTTTGATGAAAATTCTATGTTTAATCCTATGTGATGTCCATTAAGTGTCAGATAGTAGTAGTGTTGATAAACAGGTGGAGCAGCAAGCACTCATGATGAGAGTGATGATCAACACATTGGTTCTGAAGAACCATCATCTTCGACGCCTAGTGAGGAGGCGCCTAGCCTGGCACGGGAACGTCCTATAAGGACAAATTTTGGTAAACCTCCAAATAGATATGGGTTTGAAGATATGGTAGCTTATGCACTGCAGGTTGCTGAAGAGGTGGATGTCTATGAGCCATCAACCTATAGGGAGGCAGTTACATGTACGGAGTCTACCCATTGGCTTGCTGCAATGGGGGAAGAGATGGAGTCACTTCATAAGAACGAGACTTGGGAGCTTGTGTCTAAGCCTTCAGGGAGAAAAATTGTTACTTGTAAATGGGTTTTCAAGAAAAAGGAGGGGATGACATCTGAAGAAGGGGTCAAGTATAAGGCTCGACTGGTTGCAAGAGGGTTCACACAAAGGGAGGGTGTAGACTATAATGAGATTTTTTCGCCTGTAGTCAGACATACTTCCATCAGGGTGCTACTAGCGATAGTTGCACATCAGGATTTTGAGCTTGAGCAGCTAGATGTAAAAACAGCTTTCTTACATGGAGAGTTGGAGGAGGAAATATATATGGCTCAACCAGATGGGTTTCAGGTTCCAGGAAAAGAAAACAGTGTTTGCAAGTTGAAGAAGTCCTTATATGGGCTAAAGCAGTCTCCAAGGCAATGGTACAAGAAGTTTGATAGCTATATGATGAAGCTAGGCTACAACAGGAGCTCATATGATTGTTGTGTGTATCATAACAAGCTGACAGATGGGTCTTTCATCTACTTAGTGCTATATGTGGATGATATGTTGATAGCTGCCAGGAACAAGTCAGATGTTCAGAAATTGAAGGAACTTCTCAGTGCTGAATTTGAAATGAAGGATTTGGGTGCAGCAAGGAAGATTTTGGGGATGGAAATTTATAGGGATAGGACTCAGAAGAAACTTTTCTTGTCACAGAAAGGTTATATTGAGAAGATATTGTCAAGGTTTGGCATGTCAACAGCAAAACCTATAGATACTCCAAGTGCTTCGAATAGTCATTTGTCTGTGGCTTTTGCACCTAAGTCGGCTGAGGAGAAGGAGTACATGAGTCGGGTTCCGTATGCTAGTGCAGTAGGGAGTCTGATGTATGCTATGGTTTGCACTAGGCCGGATCTTGCACATGCAGTCAGTGTGGTTAGTAGGTTCATGGGTGATCCTGGTAAGGAGCATTGGCAGGCAGTCAAGAGGATTTTCGGTACCTTAGAGGTACGTCAGATATTGGTCTCATTTATGGAGGTGATATGGCTTGCTTAGTTGCAGGATATTCTGATTCTGATTATGCTGGAGATGTAGATGGTAGAAGGTCTATGACTGGATATGTGTTTACTCTTGGTGGTTCTGTGGTGAGTTGGAAAGCAACTTTACAACCTACTGTAACTTTGTCTACTACTGAGGCAGAGTACATGGCCTTGACAGAAGCAGCTAAGGAGGGGATCTGGTTAAAGGGGTTAATCAGTGATTTGGGTCTACATCATGATCAAGCAACTGTGTTCTGTGACAGTTTAAGTGCAATATGTCTAGCAAAGGATCAAGTCCATCATGAGAGGACTAAACATATTGATGTCAGATATCATTTTCTGAGGAGTGAGACAAGGATTAAGGTGAAGAAGTAGGAACTGCTGATAATCCTGCTGATATGTTCACCAAGCCGGTTCCGCAGAGTAAGTTCCAACATTGCTTGGACTTACTTAATATTCGTGATTTTAGTTGCCCTCTTGGGGCAATTCTGGAGTCCTTAGGGACTAATCTGGTCTGGTTGTCTTTTGGGACAAATCTGGTGTTTGGGAGATTCTGGGCGTTGTGATCAAGCATCTGGTTTTCTGGTGATTATGAGAGAATTCAAGTCAAGGTGGAGATTTGTAAGAATATGCCTTGAATTGTGGTGCTCAAGAAGTGTTCGACGAAATGCACGAGAGACGCAAAACTGCGTCTCGCCCGGGCGGTCGGGCGAACCTCGCCCGGTCGGGCGCGGGAGCAATCTGGGGAAACGTTTGTTTCGCCCGGTCGGGCGCGCAAACGTATCTGGGAGAAATGGGGACCGTCCGGTCGGGCGGATTTCGCCCGGGCGCCGGGCGGATCGGGAAATAACGCGGAAAACGCGTTTTGAGCGGTTTTGTATAAATAGGTTATTTTAACCTATCTTTTACACTACGAAAAACACTCTGTTCTCTCTGTAATCTGGTTTCTTCTCATAATAAAATATTCTCTATCTCTCTGCCGTGGACGTAGCCAATTTGGTGAACCACGTAATTCTGGTGTCTGATTTTATTGTTTTTTGCATTCATTATTTGTTCTTCCTCACATCCGTTATAACAATACACACCCTCTCTCTTGAGTCTTGCCTTATTCTTCCAGCTTGAAACCTCAAAAACTTGTGAAATCAATCTTTAACCTAATAGAAAAACTTGTAGAGAACTTCAACCTAGCAACAACAACATGACGAAGATCGACAATCCCTTTCTAGCGTATTGCGATATAGGAAAAACTTACGGCGACTTCGGTAAAGAAACCATAACCATAACCATCCATGCTTATGATGTACGCATAGACGCAGACTCTGAGTCGAAGGTGAGGACGTTCGTCGAAAGCGCTAGAGGGTTCTTTCCCGACATCCGAGAGGGGAAGGAGGAATACCGGGCGGTGGTTTCACGTACATGGAATAAGATAGAAGGGTGGCTAGAAGATATGAAGGTTGATCCACATTGTCAGGGTTATGTTATTGATAACATTCTTAAGTGTTCTTCTTACCAACGCTTTGATGGTTGGTGTCTTTCTTTGTTAGTTGACCTCCAAATCTTTGATGGAAGACTAGGAATTCCTAAGCTATAGTAGTAATATGTATATATGGGAGTATTGTTGAGTTGACCTAATTATTTCACAAGTAGAAAAAGTAAGTCAAGATATTAAGATCGACCTAGATTAAGAAAATGTATGTGATGTTGTCATGTGGATCGAAGGGCCATAATGTACATTATTTTGTTTTTGTTGGTATATGCAAGGAATGTAGAAAGGTTCAGAATTGAGCTTGGAAAAGATGAGGAACATGATTTCCTTTGGATTTTCTCGATTAAAACATGAAGATAAAGTAAATTTAGGATCTTTTGCTCACCGATGTTGCTGCTTCCTTAGTTTATGCTGTAGAAACCAAAGATACTTACATTTTTGTCACTATATTGGTAAGTATGCCTTATTGTTTATTGATGATTGTTGTGTGGTTGAAATTATGTTTTTTGTAAACAGAAATAGAGGACTCTTGATGTCTAGATTTGATTCTTTAAATAGGAAGGCAACCTATATGCTTAAAATTTAGCAGTTATAACTGTATCTTGCAGTTACTTATGTTTAATTTTTGACAGGCTCATCTTAGTAGTTATTTTTTATTTTCCTTTCTATGTTATGCTTTCGCCTCGTATTTTATTGATATGGCTTGCTAATAGGTTTGAGCTGTAAGTTCTATTGACTATCAATCTAGAAATAATAGCAAACAATAATAGAATATCAAATAATAAAGCAGGAAAGAACACACCAGATCTTTTACGTGGAAACCCAAGAACTGGGAGAAAAACCACGAATCTGCACTAGGAATCGATGATTATTCAAGAAAGATTACAAAAAAGCACTCAAGAACTCCCTCTGTAGCTTTTTGTCTCTCTAATCTGTGAATAATGATGAATAATACAATAATCGTAATTAGGGCACCTATTTATACCCTCATTAAACAAAACCGGAAAAAAAACGCGTTCCCGATAGGTGCGGGCACACCATCCCTTGGTGCGGGCGCACCAGCCCTTGGTGCGGGCGCACCAGGCCTCAGGTGCGGGCGCACCTGAGTCTTCTGCCGTCAGCTTCGTCAGTTCTTCGTAAAACAGTCATAACTTTCTCGTTTCTCACCGGAATTGGACATATGACCTATCGTTGGAAAGCTCTCGGAACAAGATATCACCTCCACATTTGAATCACCTCAAAATCATTTATAGATTGAAAGATATGTGCATTCAAAGTCAGCCTATGTCCCAAATGACGTTTTCCTTCTACGCAACCTCATCTCCACACCCATACACCTCCATGAGCTTCATATCATGCCATATACCCAACAATCTCCCACTTGGAGATAGGTGTAAGTGAAGAAAACTTCATACCTTCATCATCCTCTCATTCATCATCCTACACACAACTCCCACTGCAAAAGCAATCTCTAGTCGTGTCCAAACCATGACATACCTAAAACATCCCATGACAACACATCTCCTCTACACCAAGGAAAATAACGTTGAAGTTTGCACCAACTCCAATACAAAAGACATCAAAATCTACACCGATTTTGATTCTTAATCACTAACCTCCAAATCATTGCACCATCACTCCATGAACCTACACACCCTCCTACCCCGGAGGTCGGATCACCTTAGAGACAAGCACAACCAAATGAAGATCCCTTCCTCTACAACTAAAGAAGATAATCACTTCCTCTCCAACCAAAGAAGCACATTGAAGTCTCATCAAACTTCAATAAAACCAATTACCACCTAAGCCAAAGAAGTTCTCATTGTTCGAAAACAAACTCACATTGCTCCCACTCGAACAATACACCCTTTGTTCCACTTAGGATTTCCGGCACATCATGCTTGTGTGCCGTCCTTCACCTTGTGCGCTTACCGGTCAATTTGCCACCGGGATACCGCTTCACCACGGTTCTCATCCCTTGGCCCACTATCGATAGTTTTCGACCGAACGACACCTTCCGTGAAGTTCTCACCCCAATCCCGGCCCCTTCATTGTGCTCCCTATGGTGTAAAGTGTTCCAGTCCTTGTCCCACGAGCTATGATCATAGCTCCCTTGACAATCTTCCAAGAACCACCATCAAACACAACCTTGTAACCCGATGTAGCAAGTTGGGCTACTGATATCAAGCTTTTCTTCAACCTTGGGATAAACTTGACATTCTTCAACTCCAACGAGCCACCATGAGTGAGTTTCACACTCACATCACCTTTCCCCATGACTTCCACTACCTTGCCATCCGCAAGGTAGACCTTTTCAAGTTTTCCGGTTTGAAATTCCGAAACAACTCCTTGCATGGTGAGGAATGATGAGAAGAACCTGAATCCAAGACCCATGATCCCGAGCACCCAACCAACTCTTCCTGATCATCCATGCTTACCATCAAAGCATCGGAATCGTACTCAGAAATCAAGTTAGTTGATGCATCTTCTTCATCATCACTTTCTTGAACCTTCTTCTTCCCTTTCCCATTCACTTTCTTAGGACAATCTCTCTTTAAATGTCCTTCATTACCACACCCCCAGCAAGTAACACTAGCCCTGCCTTTTGACTTACTCCGGTCCCCCTTTGACTCCGACTTTCCCTAAAGTTCCTCCCTTTTCCCCTCCCTCTACCTTCTGCACTGTATGCTCCAGATGATTCTCCACTCTCCTTCCTTCGAATGCTCTCACTCAAAATCAGATCACGGACAACATCATAAACCAATTTCTCTTTACAGAGGAATTACTAACAGCAGTTACAACTTTCCCAGCAGTATGAAGAGGACAACAAAATTAGGGCTTTCACTTCATCCTCAAAGACAATATTAACCGAAGATAACTGACTTATTAATGAATTAAATTCATTAATATGTTCAGCAGCAGAACTACCATTATTCATCTCTAAATCAAACAAACGACGCATCAGATATACCTTATTCATTGCTGAGGGCTTTTCATACATATCTGACAGTGCTTTGATCAATCCAACCGTTGTTTTGATATCCTTGACATTGAACGCCACAGTCCGAGCCAATGTCAAACGCACCACCGCTAGTGCCTGTCTGTCCAGTACTTTCCATTTAGCCTCCTCCATCTCAGCAGGCTTTTCAGACAAAGGTTGATACATATTTTTCTGATATAAGATGTCCTCTATTTGCATTTTCCAATATCCAAAATCTGTCCCATCAAACTTCTCAATTCTAATCTTTGAATCCTCCATTGTTAATTATTCTAGATCTAGACAATAATCAAACCTAGCTCTGATACCACTTGTAAGTTCTATTGACTATCAATCTAGAAATAATAGCAAACAATAATAGAATATCAAATAATAAAGCAGGAAAGAACACACCAGAACTTATACGTAGAAACCCAAGAACTGGGAGAAAAACCACGAATCTGCACTACGAATTGATGAATATTCAAGAAAGATTACAAAAAAGCACTCAAGAACTCCCTCTGTAGCTTTTTGTCTCTCTAATCTGTGAATAATGATGAATAATACAATAATCGTAATTAGGGCACCTATTTATACCCTCATTAAACAAAACCGGAAAAAAAACGCGTTCCCGATAGGTGCGGGCACACCATCCCTTGGTGCGGGCGCACCAGCCCTTGGTGCGGGCGCACCAGGCCTCAGGTGCGGGCGCACCTGAGTCTTCTGCCGTCAGCTTCGTCAATTCTTCGTAAAATAGTCATAACTTTCTCGTTTCTCACCGGAATTGGACATATGACCTATCGTTGGAAAGCTCTCGGAACAAGCTATCACCTCCAATTTGAATCATCTCAAAATCATTTATAGATTGAAAGATATGTGCATTCAAAGTCAGCCTATGTCCCAAATGACGTTTTCCTTCTACGCAACCTCATCTCCACACCCATACACCTCCATGATCTTCATATCATGCAATATACCCAACATGAGTTCCTTGATTAAGTAACTGAGATGTTACGACTATCTTCTACAAACATAGTGTTATCGTACTGCAGACATATACAGCTCTGTAATGTGTTAGAAGCTTTGTTAACCTTTCAAATGCCATAGGAAAGAAATCATAAATATTCATTTTGAAAGAGCAAATGTCTGAACCTCCCTAGACCCTGCCTTAGCTGGATAAATACTAGGTGGTTGCTGTTCCAAGTTGCAATTCTCTCTTTCTAGCTACATACTTCTTGTAAAACAACTTTTTGACAAATTATGCTTTCGTGGGACTAGTCATCTACTTCATTTTATGTTGTCATTATGTGCGTTTATTTCATTTTTGTACTCATGTTCCATGTGTCTAAATGATCAATTAGCTTGTGCTATTGTGATTGGCTCATATGCTTTGCGGCAGATCATCTTGAATTGTGGAGTTAAAGGAAATATGAGATGATTTACTTTTCTTTGCACTTGGGTGACTAGATATGCTTAGAATTACATTTTGTTCAGAAACGAAATTTTCTCGATGAGCATGGTGAAAGTCCAATCCTATCATGTCATTGATGTTTGGTGAACCTGCTGATACGATTAGATAGTCTTTAGTTGTGAAATTGTATCACTAAACTATTTTTCTAAAACTTCTATCACTAGCAAATTATGGTTTCCTACCAATTTGATAATGAAGAATCCCAACACATAAATATTTGCAGCAAGTATATTGTAGGTTAACAGAAATGGAGGCTGATTATTTAACGGCTCTCAACCCAAAAACAATTATGTATTCTCATATATATAATGCAAGCAGTGTCCTAGAAATCTAACCTAGGACACCTCACAATGTACACCTTTACAAAAGGACAAAAAAACGACAAATATCTCATTCTCTATACACTCAGTACATCGAGCTAATATCAAGTGAAATATCACAAAATAATAAGTAGAGGGTGCACAATATTCTACACCCCCCCCCCCTCCTTCAAGTTGGACTTGGGAAAGATGAACAAGTCCTAACTTGCAAGACAAGAATTGGCGCTGAGCTACTGATAAAGATTTAGTTAGCAAGTCTGCAAGTTGAAGAGTTGTTCTGACATAAGCAGTGCTGATAAACCCAGAAGCAATGTTCTCCCTGATGTACTAACAATCCAACTTTAGGTGTTTGGTCCTTTCATGAAATACTGCATTGTGTGCTATATATTGCGCGGCTTTGTTATCACAAAACAAAGTGATTGGTTGATCTTTAGGTAAGAAGAGATCTTCGAAAACTCCAGCTACCCAAACTAATTCACTGGTAGTCTGTGACATACTTCGAAGCTCAGCTTCACATGAAGACTTAGAAACCACCTTTTGCTTTTTGGTTTTCCAAGAAACCAAGGATGATCCAAGAAATACACAATACCCTGTGAGAGATCTCCCACTAAACATACAACTTCCCCAATCAGCATCACTGTAACCACATAATTGCTCTGCATTGCTGCTAGGATAAAACAACCCCAAATCTGTCGTACCTTTCAGGTACCTGATGATGTGAAGTGCTGCAAGCATGTGTGGCTTTCTAGGGTTACTTAGGTATTTGCTAAGTTGTTGAACATAGAATAAAAGATCATGTCTTGAAAGGTTGAGATACAGAAGCCTTCCCACCAGTCTTCTATAACACTCTGGATCATCCAATGCATCTCCTTCATCTTTGCATAATTTTATTCCCTTTAGAAAAGGGAATCCTACCGGAGAGCAGTGTTCCATGCCAGCATCCTTGATGATGTCAATTTAATCAAAGTACCTTTGACTCCTCCGCCAATTTCAATTCCAAGAAAATACCTCAACTTTCCTATATCCTTGATAGTAAAGGCCTTGTGTAAGTGAGCCTTCATTGCTGAAATTGTTGTTTCATCATCTCCACTCACTAGCAAATCATCTACATAAACTAGGATGATACAACACTTTCCTGCAGTATACTTGATAAATAAAGATTGATCTCTCTGGCACTGAGTAAATTCATGCCCTAACACGAAAGTCTTCAATTCCAAGTTCCATTGCTTGGAAGCTTGTTTAAGCCCATATAGGCTTTTTTGCAATTTACATACTTTGCCTTCACCTCCTTCCTTGTATCCATCTGGAATTTTCAAATAAAAATCTTCTTCTAGCTTTCCATGAAGGAAAGCATTGTTTATGTCTAATTGGTACATGTTCCAACCTCTCCATGTAGCCAATGCTATTAATATTCTCACTGTTGCAAATTTTGCTACAAGTGAGAATGTTGCCTTATAATCCTTTCCTTCAATCTGTTTATCACCCCTCACTACTAGCCTTGCTTTCAATCTCTCGACTTCTCCATTTGGCCTAAACTTCACTTTGTAAACCCACTTACTATCAATGACTTTCTCTCTCAATGGCAAGTTTGTTACAACCCAGGTTTCATTCTTCTCTATTGCTGTCAACTCTTCCTGCATTGCTTGTACCCAATAATCAGGATCAGTTACTGCTTCACTATAACAGGAAGGTTCATGAACAGTGAGAACTTTGCTAAGAGACACTAGATATTCAGGTGTGTAGTAATCCAAGTTGTCTAGGTCTGTATGCACAAGATTGCTTCTTGCTTGAAGATTCCCTACTGGATTAACTTTCTCATGCAAAGTAGGACTATCATAGTCCTGCAGCTTCAGAGGAACTCTCCTTTCTCTATCACTTTTCCTTGGACCCTCTTGGACAACATCAGGTTCAACATGAATATGAGTTGCCTGATCTTCTCCTGCAATCCCTACTTCCCTGGCTGCTCCTGTTTCCAATGATCCTAGATCATCCTCCATAATTTCATCAGTGTTTTCCTGCAAAATATGATTGTTAACAGAAACAGGTGTATGATCATCACCATCATTTTCTTGTCTATCCAGTGTTATGCTCACAGGATTTTGGGCAAACTCTAATGTTATTTGTTTAAAAGGAAATATAGTTTCCTTAAATACAACATATCTGGATACAAAAACCTTATTAGACTCCATATCATAAAGCCTATATGCTTTTTTACCACTAGGATATCCTACTAAGATACACCTTCTTCCTTTTGGAGCAAACTTGGCTCATCTTCTTATTGTGTTAGTTGCATAACACAAGCACCCTATGACCCTTAGGTGCTCATAACTAGGCTTCTTTTTCATGAGCCTCTCATAGGGCGTCTCCCACCCTATTACTGTTGAAGGAAGCAAGTTTATAATGTGTATGACAGCTAATACACATTCTCCCCAAAATTTGCCTGGAAAACCAGCATGTATCTTAATCGACCTTGCTGTGTCAATTAAGTGCATGTGCTTCCTCTCTACTCTTCCATTTTGTTGTGGCACCCCTGCCACACTCCTTTGATGTGTAAGCCCTCTCTGCCATTATAGTACTGCAATCTGACAGATTTTTTAGTCCCATTGTCACTTCTCACCACCTTTACAGTGGTTTTAAAGTGATTTTCTATGAGTACAAAGAACATTTTCAAAACATCCCTCACTTGCTCTTTATTAGAAAGTAAGTGTGTCCATGTCACCTTGGAGTGATCATCAACCATAGTCAAAAAATAATTTCCCCCTGTAATTGCTTGAGTCTTATATGGCCCCCACAGATCAACATGCAACATGTCAAAAATTTGGCTTGCAATAGAAGTACTAGGCTTAAAAGGAAGCTTGTGATGCTTTCCCAAACAACAAGTGTCACAAAAATACTCGATTAAATGTTTACAGTCACAAATAGCAATATGTTTCATTTTAAAAAGAGATGTATGTCCTGATCTTTCATGAATCAAGTTTAAGCTATTCTTAACTTTACAACTTAAAACATTTACTCTAAGTTTCTCATCATTCTTCTCTTCCTCAACTTCAAAGCTTATTTTTTAGCCATTTTCTTCCAGCTTATACAGACCTCCACATTGCCTTCCTCTTGCACATACCCTTCCACTAGAATGGTCCTGAAAGAGACACTCACTTCAGTGAATATTGCTTTCAAAGTTCCTGTCTACAACAACTTACTCACATATAGTAAGTTGTGCTTAAAATCAAGAACATAAAGAACATCCCTCAATATAATATTCCCATTCAGGTTAACGGTCCCAACTTCTTTCACACCTTTTATACTTCCATCAAGCATCCCAACAGTAATTCCTTGCTTAAATTTTCCAAGATCACTAAAAAGATCCTATGCCCCAGTATCTATGGTCCAAGATTTCTTATCAAAAACTTCGTAGTAAGAAATATGCATTGGAAGTGGATATTTTACCTGCAACATTGCTCATGTTCATGTTTGTACCTGAAGAAGTGGAAGGTTGTTGTTGCTTTACAATCTTCAAGACCTCTTGCACAACTGTGCTCACCATTCCAGCATCATCCCTTCCTCCTTCTCTTTGTAGAACTACATCTAAAGGTGTTTCTTGGGCTCCTTCACTTGTAGAATGACCTACATGTGCAACAAATTTGTTCCCAGGCTTGGTTTCAGGATTGGTTTTATACCACTCTGTATATCCAAGAATCTTGAAGCATTGATCCTTGGTGTGTCCCCTTATCTGACAATGCTCACATTTCTTCTTCATTATTTCCTCCTTGGTCTCTCTCTTGTAGTAGTTGTTTCCTTGACTAAGCTGGACTCCAATCTGCTTAGAATGAATGAAATTTTGCTTAGATGCTGCCAAGGCACTGCACTCCACTCCTACCTCTTGAGATCCAAAAATCTCCTTCTGCTTCTCAACCTGCATCACCATATGGTAAGCCTTGTTCACATTAGGTAATGGCTCCATACCTAATATGTTTTCTTTCATGTTGTCATACCCTCCATTGAGACCCATGAGAAAGTCTATGACTCTATTTTTAGCTTCTCTGTCTGTCAATTTCTTCATTATGTTGCAAGTGCACTTTCCTAGCCCACCACAAACACATTCAGGAAATCCTTCAACACTATTGAGCTCATCCCAATAGTTCTTAAGACTCGTAAAATACTCAGTTAAAGAGATATTGTTCTGTTGTAACCTATTCAATTCTTTCTTCAGCATGTATAGTTGTGCAGCATTAGACTGCCTATACCTTTCAGTGAGTTCATCCCAAAACTCTTTAGCAGAGTCAACAACCAGCATCTGCTCAGCTATTCTAGGAGTAACACTAGCAGATAGCCAGCATCTGATTAAGCAGTCATTCCTTACCCATTTATTATGATCAGAGGAAGAAGTTGAATGTTTTTTAAGGGTTCCATCAATGAATCCCAACTTATTTTTGGCTCCTAGGGCCATCCTTACGCTCTTGCTCCAGTTGTTATAGTTGGTTCCATTAAAAAGAATAGAACCCAGAGAAGCATTAGACTGGTATGAGCTTCCCATATAATAGGGCTCAGCATATGGAAGCATGGCTGATTTCTCACCCTTTTCTGCCATTGCAAGTTTTCTTCTTGACTACTCAAAGAAGAAAGAAAGATTCAAACTTTCTTAAGAAAGATAAAAACGACCAGAAAGGAGTGAAGAAGGGTTTATGAAAGTTTCAGGTGTGATTCTGCTGGTGCTCTGATACCATGAAGAATCCCAGCACAGAAATATTTGCAGCAAGTATATTGCAAGTTAACAGAAATGGAGGCTGATTATTTGAGGCTCTGAACCCAAAAACGATTATGTATTCTCATATATATAATGCAAGCAATGTCCTAGAAATCTAACCTAGGACACCTCACAATGTACACCTTTACAAAAGGACAAAAAAGGACTAACAAATCATTCTCTATACACTCAGTACATCCAGCTAATATCAAGTGAAATATCACAAAATAAAAAGTAGAAGGTGCACAATATTCTACAGATAATTTGGACCTCCCTCAAACACATTAGAAACTGTCCAACTTATTTTCAAAGAACTAAAATATACTTCCTCCGTTTCTTTTAATGCAACAATTGGCTTTTCCAGTAGTCACACTTATCACTTTGACTAAAATTTGTGATTTATACATATTGAAAAATATAGTCAAGACAAATCTTGTTAGATTAATCTTGTGACCCACTTTTGTAATATGTAATTTTTATACTTTTTACCTATATGTAAGTATAGATATTTATGGTCAAAGTAATGCCTTGTTGTGCGTGAAAGTCTAATGTGCATCTAAAAAAATGGAGGAAGTATAAGGGAACAACACTAGAAAAATATGATGATGCAAATCACCATAAAAATCATAGAACTACAAGTATATGTCCCCTTCATTTGCTTGGTCCTCTGATATAGAGAACTGCCATTTTCTGGTCGATCGGCCAACGGCACTATGTCTCTTTAAGGCTTGTCATCCCACTTTTAATAAACATAAAACTATCAATAAATAATGATTACTAAGGAAAACTATTTATTTCTAAGTTTAACAGGAATGCCTTAAACTAGTCCTGAGCCATAAGAAAAGTGAAAAGAATAAACATTGCTTTGTCCAGTTGGACATACATTTTGGACCAGCATTTTCCTTCCTGCGATTCTCCTTTCTGGGGCATATTTCTAAGTTTACATAACATATGATTGGAGTTTCAACAGTTGATGTCCAAAGTTGACTCAGGATCTGAACTTGAGCTGCAACACTTCTCCGAGGACTCGTGTAATAGATTGAATACTCTAGTAACTCTACATTTGATACACCTATCAAAAACATCATCTCAAGTTAGGAACGGGCAACAAGGTAGTTGAAATCGAAGTTTATGACAATAGTTTACAGAACGTCAGTAAGTATACCAAGAAGATTAGAACATAGAACATAGAACTCTTCAGAAATCATGGAATCTCCATGGTTATGTTTTAGCTGTTTTACTTGGTTTGTCTCACCAGTGAGTTTGATTTGACGGTTTATCTTGGTTGTTTGACTATTGACGGAACGTAAATGAGTTTGGTAAAAATTGTTGCTGGCAATTGGCTGTTCTAAGCAAATTGAAAAGAAAAGCAAAAAAGCCAATATGAAAAAAACTAGTATAATTACGTTTTTACTTGTGGCTGAAAAAGCTGCCTTATGAGCTACCCAAAATTCAAATACCACACTTATTTTGGTTGTTTAATTCAAACACACGAAAAAAAATCCAAAAGCCAATCAAATAGCACCAACAGTCATAAACCCAAACACCTCCATTATCTGAAGATTCTGAACAGTGCAGATAGTCAAAACATTTAGACAATAGCTCTATTACAGATTTGGTATAATTACATACTGTATAAAGCATAGTAAGCAGAGGCTCAATGCTTATTACGTCTGCCACCTTTTTACATAACAATTAGTGTTACCTTTTTCTTTTCTTTGGGGCAGCACGGGCAGAGGCAAAGAGATGACCATGAGAGTAAAAAGTCACATATTTTTATTGCTCGACTGAGATACAGCCATACAGGCAGTCCATTCAGACAACTCCACCTTAGGCCAAACAGGAGGCTTTCTAGAGTCCAATGGTTAACTTTTCTAAACTCCAACATTCTACAAACCAAGCATTTATCAAAACAGCCATAATTAAATCACCTATTTCTCGCTATTTGGACTGAATCTCTTTAAACAGTTTCAAACACAATCACCATCCCAAAAATAAGAGCAAATAGTGCCAGTTATGAAAACAACCATATAAGGGGCCTTTTGGTTGGCTCCCCCGTGTATAACTCTCGAGGACAAGATGATCTGCCACAAAGCATATGAGCCAATCACAACAGCACAAGCTAATTGATCACTAAGACACATGGAACACGAGTGCAAAAATGAAATAAACGCACGTAATCACAACATCAAATGAAGTAGATGACTTGTCCCACGTAAGCATAATTGGTCGAAAAGTTGTTTTACAAGAAGTATGTAGCTAGAAAGAGAGAATTGCAACTTGGAACAGCAACCACCTAGTATTTATCCAGCTAAGGCAGGGTCTAGGGAGGTTCAGACATTTGCTCTTTCAAAATGAATATTTAGGATTTCTTTCCTATGGCATTTGAAAGGTGAATAAAGCTTCTAACACAATACAGAGCTGTATATGTCTGCAGTACGATAACACTATGTTTGCAGAAGATTGTTGTAACATCTCAGTTGCTTAATTAAGGAACTCAAACCTATTAGCAAGGCATACCAATAAAATACGAGGCAAAAGCACAACATAAAAGGAAAATAAAAAAAATAACTACTTAGATGAGCCTGTCAAAAATTAAGCATAAGTAACTGCAAGATACAGTTGTATCTGCTAAATTTGAAGCATATAGGTTGCCTATCTATTTAAAGAATCAAATCTAGACATCAAGAGTCCTTTATTTCTGTTAACAAAAAAGATAATTTCAACCAGACAACAATGATCAATAAACAATCATGCATACTTACCAATATAGTGACGAAAATGTAAGTATCTTTGGTTTCTACAGCATAAACTAAGGAAGCAGCAACATCAGTGAGCAAAAGATCCTAAATTTACTTTATCTTCATGTTTTAATTGAGAAAATCCAAAGGAAATCATGTTCCTCCTTATCTTTTCCAAGCTCAATTCTGAAGCCTATAACAAGCAGCACCTTTCTACATTCCTTGCATTATCCACCACAAAATCCCACATACAGTGCACACTTGGCAAACTATTTTTCAACCCTCACCTAGCCCCAATATCTAGTACAAGTAACTGACGTGGAGGATTTTTCCAAAGAGTAGCATAACGCTTTATAAAGTTCAAGCATAGAGCCAAAGACTTCAAGTTTTGAATGATGCCAAACACTTAACATTCCACATATGAGGTCAATCACAACATATATTGAGCAAAAATGGCCAAATCGTTACAGAAAAAGGGGGGTATCAAATGGATTGGTATAAAGAAAGTCATCCGACATGTTAAATAAAACTGAGGCTCTTTGATACATTGGTAGAAAGAAAAAAAAATACACAACTCCAGAGTCATTGAAACCTTATTTTTTGCTAAATTGCATGTGAATAGTAAAATGCACCTTTAGATCTTACATCAATCTTGGAACAAGTGTATACAATCGTCGGAAACAACCTCTAGCCGCATCAAGATTGTAAAAGCAAATACAACAGACTCATACTAGATGGTTTTCGTTGCCATCATCAGCGTATTAAGCAATAAGATCACTTGAGTCAATGTTTTTACACTCTAAAAGCGGTAGTGTAGCTAACAAACACATAACCAGAGTTAACCACAAAGCATTATACCAAAATTGCTGTCATCATCATCATATAAAGCAATAAACATCACTTGAGTCAATATCCATACTAAAAGTGGCATTCATTTCTAGCTAACAAACTCATCATTAGACATGACCACAAATAATCTACCAAAATTTCAAACAGAAAATCATGAGTATCAATATTCCACTCCTAACAAAAAGGTGCATATAAAGAAGAATTACCAAAACCAACCAAATAAATTCAGAAGAAAGAAAACAGAATTACCTCTTACAAAGAAAAAAAAAAACATCTTCTGTAATCATCTAGACTTGGGCTTTTGCAAAAGAGCAGTCAAATAAACCTCCCCATTCTTGACTCCACTAGCATCCATCTTACTCCCAGTAGCCCACTTCACAATCTTATACCCCAACTTATTAATCAAAGGCTTATAAACCTTATCTAAATCACCCCCTTTACTAAAGAAATGATCAACCCAGAAAAACCCACCACCTCTCAACACTCTATCCACATCAAACAACAAAAACTCCAGCATTGCGGTCGGGATCCACCGGTTAACACCATGCCCACATCGAACCAAGTCCAAAACCCCATCGAACACCGGCAACCGCTGCTGTAATGGAGCGTGCAACGGCAATAGACCCCTAACTGCATTAAACTCACTATAAGGAGCACCCAAATTCATAGTAGTAGTGAGCACAGTTACATTCCTTTCTTTCATCCTGGCTGCAAAAGTCCCCGTCCCACCACCAATATCAACCCCTAAACGAATCACAGATCCCGCCCTCTTAGCTATATCTAAGAGCTGAGGAATGGTGAGATCAACCTCCGACTTATAAGACATAAACATATCTGAATCCGCCTTTACATCAAAACCCAGTTTTGGGTTTAAACACTTAAAACTCTTACAAGTAGCAGAAGGGTAATCACTCCAAATAACATTGGAATCAGGAACAGAGAGTCTAGGGTTAACTGGGGTGAGTGAGAAACACCTTCTTCTAGGAAGAGGGTGACAACCACGAAGAATGAGTGACTCAGCAAGTTGGGAATCTTTAGGACAGACAGTATATGGGGTGTAGTTCATGTACTTGTGAAGAAGGTCAGGGTAATCATGACAAGAGGAAGCAATGGGAGAGAGATTTGAGTAGATTAGGAGATCAGAAGGGGGTGTTTTAGAGGAAGTTAAGGTACCGGGGTTCGGTGTCGAAACCGGGTGGAGGCGCGTGAGATGGTTTATTGTGGCGCGTATTGTGTGGAGTTGGCGGAGGAGGTAAGGTGGAACTGATGTGGATGAGGAGGAGGGAGTTTGAGGGAGTTTTGTGCTGAAAAATGAGGTGGTGGAAGAGAGGTGGTAAAGTGATAGGAGGTTGGTTGCAACCATCGCTACTAAGAGGAGGAAATTTAGACCCATTGTGAATGACATTGCCATTGGAAAAAAAGAATTTTTGGTGAGATTTTTGTTGATTTGGTTTGGCTCAGATTGTGGGGGCAAAAAGCTCTTACTCCCAGGTACTACCAGTGAAGTAGTAGTTGGGAGAAGAGAGTGAAGTAGTGAGGAAATTAATGAATGAAGGTTTTGATATTTAGTTCTTTGGTGTTTTTTTTTCTCTTCTTTTCCTGGATGGTGAGAATCTTTTATTTGTGTTTTGGAGCTTTTCCTGTGATTAGATTCTCGGTTTTTTCTTTTTAGCATGGGAAAAGGAGATGGAAAAAAAGGGTAGATCTTGCTTTAGATTTTTTTTAGGATGGAAATAATAATTTATGTATGAGGTGGTTGTTTGGTATATAAGGGAATTTAATTTTTATGGAAAGTTTCATTTATAATTCTTAAGAAATTGACTAATGTGCTTGGTTTAAATTTAAGAATTTGTAATTATCATGAATTGATGTGTGAATTTTGAATGACAATCGGGGCTAGGTGAATAAGTTTTCACATTTGTAATAATTTTAATTTCCCAAGAATTTTCATTGCCCCATCTTCCCCACTTCATGTCAACGAAACAACTATCCAATTTAGAAATTCATGGAAATTTCTATTGCCTACATAATTTATTGAGTATCAAACAACGACTAGATATTCTCAAATGAGATGGTCTTGTTGTAAGGTCATCACATTGGTGTGATCATTTTAGTTCTAGTAATAATGTAAGGGTTTGTTCTCACCAGCTTATTTTCAGTTCGGTTTGGTTCAGCTCTAGACAATACTTTTACTCTCACGTATCACTATTCATTTCAGTTCAATTCAGTTCGGTTCGGTTTGTGTTTATGCCAAAGAGAACAAGCCCTAAAATGGTCTTTTCGTGTAAATTTTGATTATGTATATTTGTCGTTTGGTTGAAGATAGAGAGTGTATCATATTGAAGTAGGAAATCTAATACCAATGATTTTTTATTTATGGGAAGTTAGGATATGTTTAATAAGAGAAGTTTTATTTAAATAAGGGGGTTAGATAAGTTAATTGTTCTAATTTGTTACTCCCTTCATCTCAAAATAGGTTGAACACTCTTATTTGGTATAATTTCAGTATCATCATATTGATTTTCATATACCGTATGACCCATACTCTAAGTCCAAAATTTTAATCTCAATCCAGATATAACTAATTACAATCTCAATCCAGATATATATATATACGTATTAAAATCTCAATTTACATGAAAAACCAAAAACATTGTTCGGCTAGTGAACTACTACCTCCGTTTCATATTAATAGTTACACTTTTCACGCATGCCGATGCACTAGTTTGAGCCTTTATATCTTTAACTTTGTATTTGTAAAAAATATAAAAAGTCGATATTCTAAAACTACATATCGAGACGAATCAAACAAGACCCCACATGACTATATTTTCTCTTAACCATAACTCACTAATGATAGTCAAAGGAAAATTTGTGAATAGTGTTAAAAGTGAAAGTGTAACTATTAATATGAAACAGAGGTAATAATTATTAAGGCTAGCATTTAAGGTGAACCAGTCGAATTCATGTTTGATTTCAAACCAATTTTCAGGTTGAGATCAACCTATATCATAATTAATGCAAGGTGTACGTATATGATTACAAAAAGATATGCTAATATAGATGAAAGTAAAATTGGGTTGATTCACATCATTCAAGTTTGATTTTAGTTTCTATCAGTATATTGAGAAGAGATGTAAATGGATGATAGATCATCCATCATCTGTTCAATCCAATTTTGTTAATGGGTGAAAACCCTAAATAAATAGATGAAAATCGGGTGGTGGATGAAGCCACTGATAGGGGTGAGATTTTTTTCATCAATCACCTGATCCATCACCGCCTTAATATCCACCGATCATCCATATTATTTCATCCGTCCCAGAAATATTTGAACACTTATTGGGACACGTACTTTAAGGTGATAAGTTGTAGTGACGTTATCAAATGTTATTTTATTTAAAAAGTAAATGTGATAGGAGTTGGTGGTGTATATTTTATTAGAGGAGAGAGAAAGTTGGGTAACTTTCTATTGAAAAAGGTAAAGTGTGTGCCAAAAGGAGTGAAAAGAAGTAATGTATTAATAGTGGGACCACGCCAAAAATGAAAGTGTTCAAACTACTTTGGAACAAACATAAAAGAAAAGTGTTCAGACTATGAGGGGGTATCAATTACACATGTTTACTTACTTACTTTATTAAACTTTTTAGTTGAAAATATTAATAAATATGTATCATATGACATTTTTTTTTGTAAAAATTATAATATATCTCCTCACTCGCTGATTACCCGACCCACCCGTTCAACCGGTGAATGACGGATGGATGGATGTTGGAGGGGGCTTATAACTATGCGGGTGATGGATGGATGCGGGTCTAGCAAATGGATGCGGGTGAAGCTTTACCCACCCTGAACCCAATCCATTCCATCCTTAATATTGAGGTCGAATACCGAGTCAATTAGAAGTGTGAGTTTATGTGCGAAAAAAAGCGTTAGGAGAACCTACGCTCGAGGGGAATTCTCAATGTGTATCCGTCAGTTACAATAGTGAGAGTTATTACCAGGAATAAGTTCAAAAAAAGAAGTAACAAGATAACCTATGTTAGCAACCTAATATGGTCCTCTATTTGCTTCCCGAGAATGTGCTTTATGGACCCGTTATTGAACTTCTATAACAGGATATTAATATCAATCATGATGTTATCGATTTGTCAAGTTCGATATTCTTTTATTATGCTCACTTGGAATCTTGACACTATTCACAATCAGAACAAATCTTATAAATTATTCTTAATATATAAGAAAATTAACAGTCATGTGAGGCCTTGTTTGATCGATTTTTTCACCACGTACCCCCGAGGTTTTACAATATTCACCTGGTGCCCTCTTGTTTTTCAAAATTCACCAGGTGCGTGCCCCTATGGTTTGAAAAAATTACTGACGTAACCCTGACGTCAAGTGTCCGTTACAAACTTAATTCACAGTTTACCCCTGAGGCTTATATTTTTGCATACTTTTAAAAAAAAAAAAAACCGTTTGTTTCTCTCCTCATTTTCTTATATAAGTGATACTTATACTCTAATTTCCTTCACCTTTGATTCTTGTCTTCACAATCTAACACCTTATTGACCCTTTTTTCACGTCATGAGTTTACAATCACAATTCATCTTCTTCATATGAATCCTCATATATAAGAGTTCCAAACAGAATATGCAAATTTGGAAAAAGGCTTGCAATAAAAACTTCATAGAACACACAAAATCCACAAAGGCTCTCCTACAAGTGCGATGAATGTGATAATTTCAAGTGGTGCAAGGGAACTATTGAGCAGCTACAACAAACTGACAACAACTCTCAAAGGACCAGGGGAAACATGTGGGTTGACCAGTTTACAAAGAACAGAAGTTTGAAGGAGGAGTTCCAACATATGAAGAAGAAGCTAAAACAACAAAAGAAAGTAACCACCAAAATAGGCCTAAGCTAGCTTTGTTTATGTTGCTTATTATGTCATGATGAAGTGATTAATGTAATGAAAGTTCAGAAATTACATTTGAGTTCAGTATCTTTTCAAAATATTAGCTTTCCTAGACAAAACATAAGTAGACATATAATTGTAGCTTTACAAAAAATCTATTCCAAGTGGCTAACAAAAAATGATGTAATGTTTTGATATCCAAAAAACCTAGCTTCATCAGTCATATTTACACAAAAAGTTATGAAGCATGCATTAATCTGTAGCTTCACTTTTTCTTCCCTTTCTTTGCCCCTTTGGATGAGCTTACCCTAATGCATTCTTCCTCTTTCTTCCACTTGAGCTAGCACTAGTTCCATCACTATAATCACCTTCTCCAGCAGCAGTAGTAGTGGAAGCCTGATTTTGCTTTGCTGTAGATCCACCCCTACAACTCCTTGTATTTTGACCCACCTCCTTGCACTTGCTGCATCTGACAGTGTTATTCCTCTTCCCCTTCTTTGAATTATTTTTACCTCTTCTCCTTAGTTCCGGGGGTTCTGCCAGCAGCTTTTTTAATGGGTTGGGCAAAATATTTGGCAGATCAAATGAAGGTCATTGGGTGGGGTCTGGCATGGGGTGAATATGACATGAGTAGGTCAATTTGTAGGCCACCCCTTTGAAGTAGGAAGAGACAAAAAAAGTAAGCTCAAGCCTTTTATGGTAAATAACCCTTAGGGCATGCTTAATTACATGATATACTAGAGCCTTACCACTTCCCACATGCATAGGTCCTAGTCCTAAGGCATATTAGGAACTTCACATTCCCATCCCTCACTTCAAATTCTCTACCTCTAGCATTGATCACTTGATAAAACCTAGACTCTTGACCTCTTTCTTCCAAGATCTTGGCAGCATATGTTGTGAGTTGGTCTGCACCAATTTCAAGTGCCTTGTCAAATCTAACCCTAACCTTCTTCATACACCAACTCCTAGCCTCTGTTAGCATGAAATGAATACAAGAAAAAAGTTAGTAGGCTAAATATGAATACAAACAGATAGGGGGATGTACCTTCTAACAAAGACATCACATGTAGATCCCTGAAGGGCTTAGTATAAGTATTGAATGATTCCACAAAATTGGTCCCTGAAGGGCTTAGTACCAATGAGTGGCCTACACTCTCCTAGAAAACCTCTAACCATACAAGCAAATGAAATAAAACAAGCCTTGAAGTGAGGGATTTCACCAGCATCAACTTCACTCCAAGTAACAAGACAATAGCTACCAAGATTGGTGGTCTTTAGGGGTGAAAGTTCGGTGTGCGGTTTGGATTAGAGCCTAATCCAGTCAAATCCGAATAAAACTTGAATTTCAATTTTTTAATCTGAACCAAACCAATCAGGGTTAGAATCCGGTCCAATCCAATCCGAATTTTCATACCCGAGATTGGACCCGATCCAAAAATTCAATTTTTTGAAAACTCTAGTTTTTCGATGGAATAAATTAAGCACAACAGCAGTCTAGTAGATTTAGGAAATGAAGAATTAAGTGCAGTTAGTGTTTTAGAGGAAACGATAGAAGTGTTTTGTATATTGGGCTATGGAGTGGGTATTTTTTTTATTAAAAAAAATCAGTTAAGCCCTTAAACCAATCCAGATACAGAATACAAGGCATATTGCTATTCGGTTATATTGGATTTTTGGATCCAATTACCCTCAATCCAATCCGATCCGAAAAATCCAATTTTGAAAAAAATCTCAATCCGAATCCGATCCGATTTACTAATTCGGATTGGATTGGGTTTTGAATTTTATCCGAATAACTTTCACCGCTGGTGGTCTTTATGATCTCCACATAACCTGGTAAGAGGCCATAAGAGTCACTGAACCCCCCCATAAATCCTCTCCTTTACCACCCCCCGGACTTTGTACATTATCCTTAACTTCACCCTTAACCTATATATATCCAAGCATAATTTATGTAGAGACTCAACTAGACAGTCAAGATTTGCCTGTAAATCGCCTTGTAAGTGCCTACATAACTAGTCATAGGACACCATTGGGTTTTCTTAAGCCTCTAACAACTTGTATGCTCGCCTGTAATGGACATTATAGCCCAACTTCTCCCATTTATGAGGACAGATGCATGAATTCTCCAAGAACAATCTTCATAGTAGCACCTAATAGTGTATCTCTTGTTGTCATGCTTACACAACAAAGCCCTCCTACACACATTAATTCTTCAAAACTCCAAAAAAAATGTTCTTTGTTGGAGAAAATCATCCAAGCCTCCAGATTAACATCCCCAAACTTCATGTGACCAACCACTTTACCATTCAAGTAAATTTTATCCACTGCACTATGGTCATCAAAGAAATCTTCAAAACCCTTCTCACTTGCATCTTCTTCTAAAACACCCTCATCCTCATCTTCATCCACATAATCCTCCAAGTCAACTCTTCTTTCACATGCTTCTGTTAAGGCAGTAAAGTCTTGATCTTCACTGCTCTCATAGTCCCTAGGCTCATCTTGCTCACCAGTCTCCATTTCATCATAACCTACAACCTCTTCTGTAGCAGGTTGCCTAGGATTCTTCCTAGTACTCCTCTCACCCCTCCTCTTCTTTGGTACATAACTACCCTGTCTTTTGGCCCTGCAGGTTTTTGGCACTCTGAACCCTTTCTTTGTAGGTTGAGGAGGAGGAGGGGTGAAGGGTGGTCAGGTTGCTGTGTAACATGGGAAGAAGGAGGGGAGGATGGATATTGAGGTGGGTGTGTGAGAGGGGAAGAAGGAGGAGGGGATGGAGGGTGATGCGGATGTGTCACAGGGGAAGAAGGAGGGGATGGAGGGTGATGTGGCTGTGTGGCAAGGGAAGAAGGAGAAGAGGATGGAGGGTGATGTGGGTGTGTGAGAGGGGAAGAAGGAGGAGGGGATGAAGGGTGATGTGGTTGTGTGACAGTGTTAGAAGGAGGACAGGATGAAGGGTGTTCAGGTTGTGTGGCCTATGGTTGGGGTTGGTATATCCCAGAACTTCCTCTTCTTATTAATAAACCCTATACCATTCCATGATAGTGAGATCATCTACACTATACATTGGAATCTCAATTGCCACATGAGGCTGTTGCTCCTCCAACTCTCGTATTAACTCCTCCTCTACCTCTATCCTTTTCCTCTTTTCCTCTTGTGTTCTTCTCTCTTCCTCCCTCTCCTTTTCTGCTTGCTCATGTAGTTTTCTAAGATTTTCAGCAACATCAATCCTTCTATGCTCCCTCAATTCCAACACCAATTTGAAAACAAACCTAGGGGGTTGATTAGATTCTTCTATGAATATCTCTATAGTATCCTTACCCTTAAAACCACCCCACATATTTGACAACGGCATATCTTCAAACAATTCCACTTTTTCCTTTGTCTTAGCCTTCTCATAATAAGGTCTAAAATATGCTGGCAAGTGTACATCTCACTTTACGGAATCATTATGAATATCATTCAGTAAATCCATCAAACTTGTTTCATCAACATCATTAACTCTAACATCAAATTGTGCCCCCTTGTAGTCACATAACAACCACATTCCATCCATCATCCTAAGTCAAAACAGACATACAATTTTGCATAGATAACAAGAAAGTTAAAACCAGATATTCAAGAGCTATTAATGTTAGAAGAACAAAATTGTAGAATTTTGCTAACCCTAACCCTCATAACTTCACATAACTGACAAAATAATTCAAAAAAAACATGAAAGTAAGTAAGCAAACAATACCTGGTGATCAAGCTACAGTCACGCTAGAACACTTGTGTTTTTTGCTTAATTGTAGCCTTTCTCTAATGCTACTCAAAGACGAACAATTCTGCTACCAAGTTTGCTTCAAAGAGTCGGAATTTCACTAACAAAGTGAGTGACAATCTTCCTTGATGTTTTTTGAAAACATCACCCTTTGATTTTGGGTCTGAGAATCCAGACCTTAAAAGGGAAGAATAGAGGAAGAGAAGAGTGGAAGGTGATGCGTTTTTTTTTTCCGTAAACTTCGAACTTTTTCCCCCTAAAGTTTCCTAGTGTCAAACCTTATAGAAGGGTAAGAAAGGGATTAATGGCTAACAGCAAGGTAACACCATTAATCATTAAGGGTATTTCTGTACTCTTTTTAAACCACAAGGGTACCTAGTGAATTTTGAAAAACACGAGGATACCAGGTAAATATTATGAAATCTCAAGGATACCTGGTGAAAAAATCATTGTTTAATTTGTCCCAATAAATACTTTATTAATATATAATTGTTACAATTTATAATAATACGTAATAAAAAATATTTAACTTCATGGAAAGCCAAAATTCCTATGAATTAGTACTTCCTGTGAATTTAAAAACTATGTGAATGGCAAACTTTTTATAGTTGAACCAGGAATATAACTTTTCATGTGAAGTCTCATCTATCTAGGTTCACACTCACCCACTACTATAATCCGGCCTTTTACTGACCATTTCTACCGACCGTCCAAAAATACGGTTGGTGATTATTTAAAAACCGACCGTTATCAAACTTTTTATAAAACGGTTGATAATTACCTACCCTTATCTTTAAATTACCGACCGCCACATAACCGGTAGGTAAATACCAACACATTGCTTGTAGGTGATTACCTACCGTATTTACCAACCGCACAACAGTAGGTAATTACCTACTACCAAAGAACGGCCGGTAATCTCCAAAAAACGGTAGGTAAAAATTTACCGTCCGACTTTCAGTTGGTGATTTGAAATTACCAACCAGCCTTATACCGATCATCAGCGATCGTTCAGCGGTCGGTAATATTTTTACCGACTGTTTTTCATATTTTAGCGACCGATTAAGGCGGTCGGTAGAAACACAGATTCTTGTAGTGACCTAGATTTCCTAAATAAGCAACTTTGTTTATTTTTAGGAATAAAAGTTCCCGCAAAGTTCCAAGTCATACACTTCTGGAAATCAATAACTAATTTTTAGGTCCAAGTTACGTCCCGGGTAATTATATCTTTCATTTATTAATATTTTACTTTGAAATAATAACATCATGTATCACTTGGTTTAGGGGTTAAGACATTAGTATGTGCATGTGATCTTGAATCGAATCTTACCTAATGAATTATTCTATTTTTTTAGTGTATGTGGATTACATACCATAAAACACTCCAAGCGAAGGCGCCAGATGACATCGTTCTTTGCTTAGAAAAGTCTTTTAATCTATTTCTCCCTCCCTCCGTCCCATAATATAAGTCTTGTTTTCTTATAAGGTGTCCAAAAATATAAGTCCTATTTCTATTTTCAATCAATAATTATGCCCAATATACCCTCATGAAAAAAATATGATTCTCCAAATATCCTCATAATTTCAGCTTCCAATGCACCATTATTAATGACAAAATGAAATCTTTTACCCCACAGAACGGGAAATGCTACATCTACCCGGTGGGTAGTTAACCCACAAGAAATAGAGCATTAAAACTATTAGAACTGATGAGTTGGACCCCACTATTTATTTATTTCTATTAGTAGTGGGTTGTTGACCCACTGGGTAGATAAAACTTTTTCCCCACAGAACTTTCCTACACATTAAACCATGTAACATTAATGTTCAATTTTTATTTTTAAATAAAAAAAAATAATATAAGTATTCCCAATAAAATTAATTCTTTTTATTCAAACAAAACAAGATTATACTTTACCTTATTTCCGTGTAAAAACAAAATTATGACTTATATTATGGATCGAAGGAAATGGTAAAGGTTAACAAGTTTCTACTGCATCTAAACAACTTCTGAAGTAGAGTCCTCTAAAAGAAATGCAACATGACCAGAGTGTTTTTTAACCACTAGATTAGATAAATTTTTTATGATAGCCATAACCATAATTATAGATCTTAAAATATAATCCCAAAATTATTAAATCGTCAGATTTCTATCATCGTAATTATGAGCATTGCAAATCACAACAGTTGAAAAACGTTACCGACAGCACGTGAACAAGGGCCAACTTGTTTGTATTTTGAATTTATTATTTCATCTTCATGAGATTGCTGCTTGTGTTAGGAGGGGTCGGCAGAAGACTTTAAGCCATGCAGATGATTTCTCAGTACGATACAATTATCCGATTTGGAATAAAAAAACACCATATATTATCATAGAGTACTCCATCCGTTTCTTAAATATTTTCTCCTTTTCTGTTTAAGTGTGTTTCCAAAAGATCTTCCCTCTTTTACTTTATTCTTTATTTGAAATTTTTATTCCGCTTTTTACCCTCTTATGTCCCTATCATATGGTCCACCATTACATTATTAATTCAATTTTATTCCCTTTCTCTCTCCTACTTTAACTTATCTTTATTTACTCCCTCTGTCCCAATTTATATGCTACATTTTGTCATTTAGGTGTGTCTCAATTTATTTGCTACATTTGCAACTATTTCCATATATAGTACATAGGTCCCACACTTTATTTACAAATTTGCCATCACTCTCTCCTTGGTTTTTGTAAATATTTCCATATATAGTACATAAGTCCCACAATTTACCTATTTGCTTTTTTATTAATTCTTGTTATGGCAATGGTCCCCACTCCCTCCTTGGTCTTTGTGATAAAGCAAATGTAGCAAATAATTTGGGACGGAAGGAGTATTTATTTATCTTAACCCCTTTCTCTCTCATACTTTACACACCCCATACCCCACACAAATTAATTCTCATTGGTATCTGTAGTCATAGTAACAAGGAAGATCTTTAGGAAACGGAGGTAGTAATATCTAAAGCGAACTAGTCTACATCTGTGCTAATGTCAAGATATAAGTTTATAATGTTAGAAACTTACAAAAACAAAAATATACTTTCTCCGCTTTTTACATGTTATCCTTTTGAAAAATTCGGTTACCTAAGCAAAATTGAAGATTAGGTAAAATTAAGAATGGGAAATTAAGAGAGTGGGGACCACCCCTTCCTCACCCACCCCAACAGCCCCAACCCTTTCCCCACCCCTTCCCTCTCCCCTCCACCTCTCTACTCCACCACTGCAACCCCTCCTCCACCTCCTTCACTCTACCACTGCAGCCCCTCCCCCACCCCATCCACTCCACCACCACAACCCCTCAACCCTCGTCCCACGTCTGTCCCTCAACCCTCATCCCTCGTCGTCGTCTGTCAACCCTTAACCCTCGTCCATCGTTTGTCAACTCTCAACCCTTGTCGTCTATCCCTCAACCCTCGTCGTCGTCTGTCCACCCTCAACCCTCGTCGTCGACTGACCCTCAATCCTCGTCGTCCTCACAGGCGTAGCGCATCACCCTTCCTAAATCCCAACTTTCTTTCTCCTCCCACAAGCCATCGTCGTCGTTGGAAGGGGAAAATTAACGGGAAAATTGCTGGGGAGGGGATAATGCAACGGTGGAAAGGGAGGGGGATATCAGCGGGGTGGGGTTTCTGACGAATGGGTGGGGTTACCGACAGGTGGGGTGGTGTTATTGGCAGGTTGTGTAGGGTACGGTGGTAGGGGAAGGGGGCTGCTGGGGTGGTGGGGAGGGGGTTGGGCTGCTAGGGTGGGTGGAATAGGGGAGTGGTTAATTTGTAAATGATTAATTTAGGTTAAATTAAATAGGTTTAATTTTGGTTAATTTTTATAAGTAAGGGTAAGTTGGTAATTCAATAGGCCAAAACTTACCAATTTGGGAAAGAAAAAAAAGTGTAACATGTATTTTCACCATTTCATTTAAGGAAATTGCAACAAGTAAAAGAAAACGGAAGAAGTATTTGAAAAAAGAGGTACAAATACTCAAGTAGTAATTGAAAGATGAACAAAAACATAATTTACCCCTATGAATCTAAAATGCGTATCAAATACAAAACCATAAGAGCTTTACCTTCATAGATATCCAAGACAATTTTGTTGCTTTTTTGATACCTTCAAGGCGCAGGAATGATGTATATGCACTAAGTACAATAAAAGAATTACTATTTATAAAGTATTTAAAATATCATAAAATACATGTAAGAATTATAAGAATTATAAGAATTAGTAACTTACGTCTGAATCGGTTCCTTGATATCTAAGTCTCTCTCTCTCCTAAGTGAATCAAATACATATACGGTTTTTTTGGATAGAGAAAGGACGAGAAGAATCCAATGTTGCCTAAAGCATGCAACAAAATGTGATGTTAACATATACTTTAACTACAAGTTCATAGATAAAGATAAAACAAAGTAAAAATTAGTGTAACTAACATACCGTTGAATGTACGGAAGCATGATGTATTTCATCTCTCGATTGACTTTCATTGTCCTTTGCATGTAGTTGATCGCGGCATCTGGTTCATGGCGTAGCATGGTCTCCGAAATCATGCTAGGACACATGAAACCAATGTTTGAATCTCCATTCACCTCATTATCATCTGACAAGTACCTACACTCCAAATATTTATAGTTAGATGCCAATAATAATAATAAATATCAATTTTGATTAGTTTAGAGTTTGAGAAATCTCACATCATAAATACTTGCAGAATGGATACATTGAGCCATTCTCCCGTCAGAAGTTGGAAAACATCTTGTCGGGAGAGAATGGTCATCTGATCAGTAGTATAGCTAAAGTAGGAACTCCTACTAACTGCGATACTAAAAGGCTCATCTGCGGGTTTTTAGCAAAACAATTGATGCATCTCTTTGACCGCATCAGACATATCCTCAAGTGACAAGATAATCAACAGATCTATGTGTTTATGTGCAGACTCATCGGTGCAAGGATCATTAGCAACTGTTTTCTTTTTCTTCTTCTTCGCACCTTCTTTAGGTATATGTTCCTAATTCAAATCGACTTCGCTTTAATTCATATTATATATGAAATAAGGATTATTTGGTTTATATAAATCAAGATTTCTAAGTATATACATTTAGATTTCTTATTATATACTAAATCATAATACTAAACATAAGTTACCTGATTATCTGAAACTAGAAATACCAACTCTTTCGGCCATTGTATGAAAGAACCCTCAGCTTGACTGAGTTTCGTGATGAATGGAGTAGGGAGTGGAACTGGAGCATCTGCGTAATCCGCATAAAAATCATCAACACTCACTTTCACGACGGTCGTAGAGTGTGACGATGACTCCTATCCTCGTGGATGAACGGTATCCTTGGCTACAATGATCGGTCCCGTGACATCCGCTATTGCCAAGCGACATTGAACTGGACTCTTAACATCCAATAAGAGAAGAATGACATCAATTAAGTGTTTTAGAAGCATAATATAATAATTAGAATATATATAAAATGACAATATACCTGCAAGTCCGCAAATGGATCATTGCCCCCCGATTGACAACTACTAGGAACGACTGGAGTGGAAGGAGTTGGTACTTGAATACCTAACTGCGTCGCAAAAGCCATTAACCTTTCTTGAACTAATGCATCTATCTTCGAGTTCATCTCTTCCATTGTTTCACTAGTAGAATAAATGCTATTTGCTGCGGTGATATTGCTGCGGTTTTACCTATACGCAGCAATATAACACGCAAAAAAGAAAAAGAAAAAAAGAAATTGACAATATTGCTACGGTTCCCGCCAAAAACCGCAGCAATATTGTCTAACTGATACTTTTTAATATAAAGTGGGGCCTTGAACAGTTAATATTGCTGCGGTTTCCACGTAGGACTGCAGCAATATATTAAAAAAATATTTTTTTTAATATATTGCTGCGGTCCTCCATGAAAACTGCAGCAATATTAAGCTCCCCATATTATTTAATAGTATTTAAGATGGCACCACTCTCACTAAACCCTAAAGAAACTGCTCACATCTCTCACTCTCCTCTCACGCCTCCCCGGCTCCCTCTCTCCTCTCTCTCTTCTCAAACTCACGCATCTCTCTCTCCTCTCACACATCTCTCTTTCTCCTCTCAGATTTAACCACCCAATACACTTGTTTCACGCCTCCGTCGTTGTTCCGTTCCGGCGAAACCACATCTGCGTCGTTCCAGTTCGTTCGTCGTCCCAGTTGGTTTGTCGTTCCAGTTCATTCGTCGTCCCAGTTGGTTCGTCGTTCCAGTCGTCATACGTCGTTCCAGTCATCCTTTGTCGTTCGTGCGGTCCAGTCCTTCGTCGTTCGTGCGGTCCAGTCGTTCGTCGTTCGTGCGGTCCAATCCTTCGTCGTTCGTGCGGCGGGCGGCCATCTGGATTTCACTTGTTCGTTGTGGTGTTGTGTTTTTTGACGATTTGATCTGGAAAGTTGTCGACGCACTTCTTTTTTTTCTTTTTGATTTTTTTTTCATTTTATTTTGTTAAGAATAAATATATGTTAGGCTGACGAATGATTTTCGTTTGTTGAGAATTTTTGTTTCGTTGTGGTATCTAGTATGTACAATTCAGTTTATTGTTTTCTTTGGTTTCTTACTTTTTAATTTTAATTTTAATTTGTTTTTTGATTTTTTTTAGTTTTATGTTTAGTTAATTTGTTGCTTAGTTTTTTGTAATTTTTTATACTTTTGATTTTTATACTATACCTTACCTATATTTAATAATATATTTTCATTTGTGTATTGTTTATATTTTGAATGTTATATAATTTTTATTTCATTAGTTATAATCAATATGTTTTTCTTTCTTTTAGCCTTTTTGTCTTTCAAATCTGATGACAAAATACCAAAAAAAAAAAAATTTTTTTTTTACCTGTACTACTACATATTGCTGCGGTTTTACGGGTAAAACCGCAGCAATATCCCTTATAAATCTGATAAAAAAAGTAATATTGCTGCGGTTTCTGGCCCAGAACCGCATCAATATTACTTTTTTATAAATAAAAAAGTAATATTGATGCGGTTCTGGGCCAGGAACCGCAACAATATTACCTTTCCGGGCCACCTTATTTCACCACAATTCCTAATATTGCTGCGGTTTGGTCATTAAAACCGCAGCAATATTACGTTATATTGTTGCGGTTTAAAATCGCAGCAATATTATTAATACCTATTGCTGCGCCCTTAATTGTTGCGCGCCCTATTCCGCAGCAATAGGGCACTTTTTAACTGCAGCAAGTAGCCTTTTTTCTACTAGTGTTTGTTCTCTAACTCTTTGACTCACTCTAGCTTCCAATGCATGAATCTCCTCATCATCCATGCCCTTACCCTTGCGAGCAGTACTGCTCCGATCAGGATCTCCCCAAACAGATGTAATCCCAATGCTACGCCCAGCTGTAACACACGCCCAGGTCGGTTTCCTCTGCAGAGCACGTGAAAGAGCATCATCCATCCGACTTGGAACAAACTCTCCTTCAGCTTCTTTCTTTTTCCAATCATCCTGCGTTCAAGTTAAAAAAATCATATGATTAGTAGAAGACGAGTAAGTAGACAAGAAAAACGTTATAAATTTTCTACAATGCTTACTATGGACTCTTTTACTTTTGTGTTTCTTCATTAGGAAAGAAGAAATTTCCATCCTTATTTTTTTCGATCTCGAGAAGCCAAGGCAATGTCCGATCCGGCAAGGAGGAAATCAATGATGATGTAGATGAGTCAACAGATGATGCTGTAGCGGAAGGGATATACCCTCTGCTTTGCCAAATGGGAATCATCTCCGCATATGATTTTTGCCCAAAAAATGAGGATGCTTGTTAGCAGCCTGAGAGATTCTTGCTTTTCACTTTTAGCCTAATATAGGATTTAGTAACTAGTCAATATTAAAGAACGTAATGAATATATAATTTCATATTATATTACATACCTGGAACTCCTTAGAGCTACATTTTTCTACAAACTGGTCCCAGATCTCTCGCGTGATGAAAGGATACATCACGATGTGTCGCCTATCATTGTTGGCCCCTTCCTCGTTTTCGTGATCCATCTGTCACCAATCTTGACTTGAAATCCACCGTTTATCACATGTAGTCAAGACATCTCGTTTCTTCAAAACATCTCTTCTATTCCAAACTCTCTCTTCAATATACAAAAATAAACCAATTAATAATAACGATTAGAATAATAAAACATAATCTCAATTAGTTTATTAAAAGAATAAGGTTACTTACTTTAGCATCTTCCCACAAAGTGTTTTGTGTGCCTTCTGGAACATCATCCCAAGTGCCGTACAAGATAGACACTTTGCTTCTACTGATCCCCACAATATATCTTGTACTCACCAGCTAGCTCGCCCAATCGGACGTATCCACTCATCCCAAGCAAGAACTCTCTGAATGCGGTTTGGAACGTATCCCTTTTGTAGGACCTCTTGGCCTACTTTTCTTCTTCGTAACAGCTCATCAGTAATCTGGGGCTCATCAGATGCATCACGCATTATCTCATCTTCCATCACTACACCTGAAACCATGTACATGTTAGATTAATCAATAAATTAATACACAATTATTTGAACATGCAAAACACAAAATAAATAATTAAAGATTATAAACATTAGTAGTTGTGTTAATATTACATAATTTACCTATTAATCAGCTATTTCTTTGCCAACGTAAAATCCCTCATTGTGGTCTCGACGAATGTAATTTGTGTCTAGATCTTCCCCTAATGTACTTGGAATGACTACTGACGAAGCAATGACTTCATTGAATTGTGCATCGTAATCTTCTTCATCGTGTACATCATCAATTCCAAGTATTCTCCTTTTTCCTTCCATGACAACAAACCATTTTGAATCGGCAGGGTCAACCATGTAGAATACTTGTTTTGCTTGTGATGCCAATATTAAGTTATCTTCATGATGTCCTAACCGCTGAAATTGACTAATGTAAAAAAGTCATGTTCATCTTTCTTCACACCACGACGAATATCAACCCACTTGCATTGGAACAGCGGAATCTTGAAGTCAACATAGTCAAGTTCTAATATCTCTTCAATGAACCCATAGTAAGACTTCATTGTCTCAAAATCGTTCTATCTGTTTTACTTTTATACTCTGATGACAAAGCCCCATCGTAACACCACTGTTTTGCATCGTGGATTTGTCATCTTGCCGTTTAGTATAAAATGTATAACCATTGATGTCATACCCCTCATAGGAAAGAACTTGCGTCTTTGACCCATATGCCAACCATTTCAATATTCCGATACATCGTTAGGAGTATCAGATAATTGGTTCATAACTCGTTCTTTAAACCAATCAACGAACGCGATTATGCTCAATCATCAAGTCACGTTCATTAAACAATGGATACTGAACACTAAGCACAGTCATGTGCTCATCTAAGTAAGGATGAACTTGTTTCAGATTTTGTAACACAATCAATTCTGCTTTTCTTTTCAACTCTCCATCAAGACACAATCTTTTTCTCCCAATGGTACCACAACCTTCACAGCTTCCTTCATGTCTAGATTTTGGCAAACCAATTGCTTGTGCACGTGCTAAATACTGACTTGCATATTCAGATACTTCCTCAGCAACTGTTCTTTGGACAATACTTGCTTCTGGTCTAGCTGGATTCATCACTTTACCCTTCAGAGTACCCATATGTCTTTCAAAAGGCCACATATACCTCATACAAACGGGCCCACAAAGTTTAATTTCTCTGACAAGATGGATTATCAAATGAGGCATGATGTCAAAGAATGATGGTGGAAAGTACATTTCAAATCGGCACATCGTCTCTATTACATCGGCTTGCAAGTTATCTAGAATGTTAGGATCAATCACCTTGTAGAGATAGTTCTGAAGAAGAAACACAATTTTGTGATTGTATATCTTACTTGGGAAGGCAAAATTCCTCGTATTGCAACAGGTAATATATGCTGCATCAAGATATGACAATCATGAGATTTCAAACGAACAAGCTAAGTTTCAAGTCCTTCAGTGAAACAAGGTTTCGGAAATTTGACGAGTATCCCTATGCAGGGACTCACAAAAACTAGTTTTCTCCTTCTTAGACAAAGTGTAACAAGCCGGTGGAAGATAATAGCGTTGTCCCCGCTCCTGAGGTGCTTGTTCTGTTCTCCCATTTCAGCCATGTCTTTCCTAGCTTTAACTCCATCCTTTGTCTTCCCGGGCATATTCAACAATGTTCCGACAATGGCATCACAAACATTTTTCTCAATGTGCATTAAATCAAGACAATGTCTGACTTCCAAACATTCCCAATACGGAAGGTCCCAAAACTTAGATCTTTTCTTGTATAAGTTCTTTGAGACACTTTTGAAGGGCTTGCCAAAAATTGTTTCAATATCCTTTACCCTATTAGAAACCTCTTTTCCACGTAAAGGTACAGGGGCTTCTCTCATCTCCACTTTTCTTCTTACGGAATGGATGATCTAAAGGAAGCCATGTACGATAATGCAGGTACACATTCTTCCCACAATGATGTAACCGCTTGTCAATCATATTCTCATCACAAATAGGGCATGCCTTTGCTCCTTTAACCGTATACCCTGACAAATTCCCATAAGCCGGGAAATCATTAATCGTGCAAAATATCATGGCACGCAATGTGAAGTCAGTTTTCGCATACGCATCGAACATGGAAACACCTTCACCCACAACAATTTCAGATCTTGAAGGAGCGGGTCAAGATACACATCTATGTCGTTTCCGGGTTGCTTAGGACCCGAAATAAGAAGCGATAGCATAATAAATTTACGCTTCATACATAACCAGGGAGGGAGATTATAAATTGTCAGTAGAACCGGCCAAGTGCTATGTTGGGTACCTAGTGTGCCAAATGGGTTCATCCCATCTGTACAAAGTCCAAGCCTAAGATTTCGAGGTTCTTTACCAAAACGGGAAACTTTCGGTCGATATTTCTCCATTGCGGAGAATCGGCCGGATGTCTAAGCATCCCATCTTTCTTCCTCTCGTCCGCATGCCATCTTAGTAATCTAGCATTATTTTCATCCGAAAATAAACGCCTAAATCTCGGAATGATTGGTAGATACCAAAGAACCTTCGCCGGAGTTTCTTTCTTTCTCATCCCCCATCATTATTCTCTTTTACCTTGTATCGAGACTTTCCACACCTAGGACACTCACGCAAATCCTGGTACTCGTTTCGATACAACACACAATCATTTTGACATGCATGTATCTTCTCATATTCCATACCTAATGGACACAACAATTTCTTTGCCTCGTAGGTAGAGTTGGGCATTTCATTCCCTTCAGGTAGCAATTCTTGTAAAAAAGTGAACAAGCAAGTCACTTAGACTTTTATCTGTCCAACTATGCTTCGATTTCATATTGAACAATGTGAGGATTCCAGAAAGTTTAGTGAAATTCTTACACCCCGGATACATAGGTTTTTCCGCTGCACTTAAAATACTATCATACATATGCGGACGATCGGTTCTTTCATCCTCCAAATTGTGCAACATCTCATCTACTCTATCATTTCATCATCTACCATATCATTTTCATCATCTACCCTATCATTCTCATTATCACCATCTCCTTCAATCTCAACCTCAACCTCAATCTCAACATGCAAATCATCACACAAGCTAGTGGAGCTCATACCCACATCATAAAACTCTCCATGCCATGTCCACCTAGTATAGTTACTCTTAAACCCACGACGAATCAAATGATCTTTAATTTGATCCATATCACGATACCCCCTTGATTATTGCAATCACAACAAGGACACAAGACTAACTTTGACCCATTCTCCGATTGATGTTCTAACGCAACTCTGATAAATTCATTAACCCCTTGTAGAAATGTCGCGAAATTCGATTACCATACATCCAGTTTCGATCCATATTCATACACTAGAGACACCAAACAAGAATACAATCGATCACATCATTCAAAGTAGTTTATCAAATGCAGTCATGACCATTTGGGTCCTTATCACTCCAACCTAACCCATCCTTGAGTTTCTCATCCCACTCGTGAATGAACATTTTGTTTTCCAAGTACACGATGAAGATAGTAGTTAAACTATCAACATATGTTCCTAGAGAACGCTTAGGGAAATGAGCCGAATCTTTCTTAGAATCAAAAACCAAACATTCATTCGCATCCTAAGTGAGATAAGAAACTCAAAGACAGTCCCAAACCGGGGACTATTCAAGACTTACTCCTAATGAGTAAGCCTCGAACGGGTATCTAGGGAAATGATGCACATTGCAATAAAACAACACAAACCAATCCATTCCTTAGATTTCCCTCCCCACCCCATTAAGGTATGTCCATATAGGTTTGGTTATGATTCACATCATATATTTCCCAATCACATAATAACCAAACAATTCACATATATACATTCCTAATCATATAACCAAACAATAATTATTCACTAAATTAACGTAAATAAAAAAAAAACATACCTCTGCTCTCAAGGAGCAGCGAAGACAAGCACTCTGATGTGAGGTTGGAGAAAAGTCAAACCGCAACTGATTTCATACAATGTAAACGAGTGGCAAAGTGAGAGAATGCATGATTATTAATGTAGATAATACATAAAAATTAAAAATAAAAAACAAAAAAAAATACATACATTGCCGGCAAGAATGTGAGAGTGCACCGGCGAGTGTGCGGCGAGTCGACACCGGCGGCGTGAATGAGGGAAAGCACCGGTGACGTGAAGTTACCCTTTGATCCGTCCTTCCAGCAAACCAAGTCCCTAACTATTGGATCCTCGCGTAATCCGTGGGCTTGGATTGATGTGAAGTGAGCGCCGAGAACCGGTGGAGCACAGGTGGCGAGAATCAGATAGAGAGAACCGGTGCAACGAGTCGGCACCGACGGCGAGAATGAGAGAGAGAGAACCGGTGCAGCGAGTCGGCACCGTCGAGAGTAACGACCAAGAATGAAAGAGATGGGGGGGGGGAGAGAGTGTGTGAGAGAGTGGGGGGTGTGCCAGAAGCGGAAGTCGCCGGCGAGAGTAAGGGTGCGCCGGCGAGAGTAAGGGTGCGTCGGCGAAGTTATGGAGCGCCGAAGGGTGTGAGCGAGAGTAAGGATGTGTCGCATAAGAGAGAGAGAGAGTTTGTATTGATTTAGGGCTCTAAAAACAATAAAGCCGTTGAGAATTACTAAAAGGTGGGCCAAGTAATTTGCGTCGGACAGGTCTGAGGGTCCGACGCAGATTACCTTTGTGCGTCGCACCCAGCCCCTAGTGTGACGCACATTGCGCTCAATTTCCCCCAAACTGAGACGCACAATATGCGTCGCACCGAACCCCTAGTGCGACGCACATTGGGCTCAAATTCCCCCCAACTGAGACGCACAATATGCGTCGCACAAGGAGCAGGTGCGACGCACAAAGGTAATCTGCGTCGCACTTACATAGGGTGCGACGCATATTGCTCGTATGCTGATATTAATATTAATGTTTTGCGTCGAATGCTCTTTGGCCTGCGACGCAAATATTTTTTTTGCGTCACTTCCGTGTCTGTGTGACGCAAATCCGGGGACGCAAATGGCCTTTTCTGTACTAGTGATCTATGTCAATGTAACACTACATACAAGTTTACTTAAGTAAATATAATTATAACATTACTTAATTGAGTAATAGACAGATAGTTGTATAAGTAATGATATAAAGAGTCTAATTAAAATTTAGAAACTCAATTCATAACTCTAATTAAATAATACTTAAACACTAATCATAATAATTTCAATAAAAATAACCAAAATTTCAAATTAATAAAATAATTGAGTAATTATTATAGTTAGAAGTTATCAAACCAAGACAAGAATTAGTAAGATTATAAAAAATATAAGATTGTTGATCCTGTGATAACTCATCAAGCCATGTGTTAGATCATTCTCTTTTCCTATTGGCGAAAGCTTAATATCACGGATCATGAATTTGAACCCTTGATTTACTTGAGAAGGGTCAAAATCTAACCATCAATCTTTCAAAGACTCAAACCCATCTCCCATTTCCCTTGTCTCTTCCATCTCTCCTCTCAAAAACCCTAATCCCCATCCCTCTCTCATCCGCCCATTATACCTCCTCTTCCTTTTGTCATTCTCTCTCCTCAGCCTACCATCCCCTCAACCACCCACCCCTCTCTCGCCACATTCTTAACCACCCACGACATTGGTCGTCAAACACTGCACTACCCCATCCCACTCCATCGCTCATCGAAGATTCAACCACCCTCTCATCCTCGATCGTCGCGCCTAGAAGACTATCCACAATCTATCATCCTCGATCGACGCTCGTTGCTCATCGAAGACTCAACCAACATCTCCGTCGAAGACTCATATATCTTGTTCGTCACCTTCTCACCACCGCCGAAAGCAATTTCTCTCACCTCCTCACGCACAAACACCAATGCCACCACCCAGGAATAATCTTCCTTCTTCTCTCTCACCGAAGTCCACTACTACAAAAAAGGGCAAAGATAACACCTCTAAATCAACTCTTATTTTATCAATTGTTATGTAAAGTATAAATTTAATGTTTCAACAAAAGAACTATTATCTTAGCTTGTATTGATATTATTTCACTTAATACTTATCTTAATATGTGTTATCTTTGCTATGAAATTAATTTATGGTATTTTATTTTATTCTTTTATGGCAAATCTCAAAACAAAAACCCCGCCCATTTTCCTTTTTGACGGTTAGATGGAAAACTCATACCTTCAATTTCTTTCTCGTCTTCTAAACCCATAAATCCCTAAACCTCATTTCACTCTCTCTCCCCGTGAAGAAACCGCAAAGAGAAAACCCCAAATCCCTTATCTCTCTATCTCGTCCGCTGCAATCTACCTCGCTAGAATTCAGTTGTTTCCTCGCCGGTGATGCGCGTTGTCTTGGCGTTGTTGTTGTCGGAGTTGTTGTTATCTCTGCTGCAACTTTCCTCCCCCGCTTGCGTCCCCTGTCTCTCCTCTCATTGCTGCTGCCGCTATGCGCTGCCGTGGCTCTGGTTTTTACCGCTGCTGTTGTTGCGCCCTTGCTGGTGGTGGTGCCGCCGTTGTGTGATGCTGTCGTTGTAATGTTTTGGTGCTACTGCCATTCTTCTTCTCCCCTTATCGGTACTTTTCCCTTGTGTTGAGAGTTGTTCTTGGTTGTTGTCAGTTTTGTTCTCTTGTTTTTATTGCTGCGCTTTATCAATACAATTTACTACTACACCTTGTCGAGTAGTTGGTTGAAGCAAAAAAAAGGGAAGAAAATTAGTTTGATATCTTGTTTCGTAGCATATATGGGAAGGTGGGCTATAGCATTGCACGGCGGCGCAGGCGTGGAACCGAATCTTCCATTGCAAAGGCAAGAGGAAGCCAAACAACTCCTTACGCGCTGTCTAAACCTTGCCATTTCTGCTCTTCGATCTATTCATTCTGCCATTGATCTTGTTGAGCTTGTTGTATGTCCTTATTTCTACCTTCTTCTTTTTTTCAGATCATCTATTTTTTTATATTGATCTTGTTACCATGCTGCTTCTTTTTTCTTTTAACTTTTATGGTCCAATTTTGAATATTTTCACCTTTAAAATCTTTATGCTAATATAAAATAAAAGAAAAGTTTGATCAAAGTTTCTTCTTGCATGCTATCATTAGCATTAATTCAATCGTTGCTGTGTTATATTGTTGGTTGTTGCTGTTGGTGGTTGCTGCTGGATGTTGTTGTTGGTTGTTGTTATTACTGTGGTTGCTCCACTTGGTTGTTGTGGTTGTTCTTTATTGTCGTTGGTGTTGTGTTTAGTTGTAGTCGCTATTGCAGGAGTTGTTTTGGTACATGGCTGCCATTATAGTTTTCAAATTGATTTCCTTTATAAGTTAGTAAACAAAATTAATGCTAATGATAATATTTTGGGTAGACATCCAAGAATTGGATTTTAAGATGTTTAATTAGTTAAGTTGCAAAAGTTTATCCAATTTCTGGTTATAAATATGTGGTCTGAAAGTTTAATTAGACGTCATACGAGCAATTGGACAAATAACAAATGCTCTGGTTCTCAACCGGAGCATTTAATGGGTCAAATGCTCCGATTGTATTAAAAAGCGGAGCATTTGCGCGTTTTTTGTCTTCAAAATTCGTCAAATGCTCCGGTTTTTCGGATAATAACCGGAGCATTTGCGTATCAAAGGCTCCGTTTTTTGAGAGTAACCGAAGCATTTGTTCTTTTATTTTTTTTTTAAAAAAAATCAGCACCGTTTACAAATATTATTTCTAGAGCTGTTACAAATATATTGCGCACGCACAGCTCTGTTACAATATTCCACCTCGTGCCCTCCTCATTGCTATAAAACATTCATCCAAGGTATATCCAAAAAATTGCACACACAAAAATTCAATAATCCAACAAATTAACTTTCAAATTAAAATTCTATTATATGAAGTGTAAAATTGAATTACAAAATACTAGTCTAAATTCAAAGTATGTGTTTACATAAGCAAACTTGTCTCGAACTTCATTGATTTCCTCAATAGTGAACGACTCCTCCTTTGGCGTGTTGTAAATCTAATAAGAACAAAGACAATAATATATATGTCAAAATTTATCCGTTATTAGGTCGTATTGCTATTAATTATATTGCACAACCATGCAGAAGCGAATGAGTACATTGAACGGAGTATTAGACAATGTGTTCGCTCGGAAGATAAGTATATTATTGCTCCATACATTGAAGAGTATGTTTTAGTACCTAATTGATAATGTCTTTTCATAATGTCTTTTCATATGCCTCATCTGTAAATCGCACCCAAGCACGTGGCCATATCACAAAACTACCCTATGCGTCATTGAGAACAAAGAGGCTCCAATCCGCCCTAGGGACCGACAGTGAGAAATCTTCAAATCCACATATAATGGTGTCTACGGACACATTAAAATAAAAATCTGCTACTAGCAGCAAATGCGATGTTTGGCCCACTCTCAATGGTTGTGCCCAACCATAATCTACCACAACCAACTCACCATCTTTTGATTTGGGAAGTAAAAGATCACAATGTGTCTCCTCCTATTTAAAACATAATTGGCTACATCAAACGATATAATATATTTTGTTAGAAAAGAAACTGAAAAAGTAATTCTTTATTTACCTCTAAATCAGGTATCGGGGGATCAAGTAGTGGAGGATTAGGTATCGAACCAGGTACTTCTCTGAGTGTCTCTCTAAGTGTCTCAGGATCTTACTGGCTTAATTTGTCCCCAGGAGTGATATTGAGCTCGTCAAAGCTAGGTAATCCCATGTGCTCCAAGATGGCACTGAATTGATTCTTCATCCTCTTCTCAAGCTCCTCTATTGCAGATTTCATTTTGCGTTCCATATCTTGTGATGCATTAGAAATTGAGCTTGATCTTGTTGCGGAGTACTCTTCACCATAAACTTTTTTCAAGCCTAGTCGTACCCCTCCTTTCCCTTTCACGCGTCCATCATGATCCTTACCTGTACCATATACAAGGCATCCTTGTTCGCTTTGGGAATGAACTCGCCTGTAACCTCTTTGTGCTTCCATCCAAGCTAGTGAAAGAAGGAACACATAAGAAAACGGTTAGTTGGAAACTGAAAACTAAATTCAAATGAAGTGACACTAAATACTAACCACATCATCGGCTATCTTCTTCGTTCCCAGATCAGAAATGGTTCTTCTCCCATTTGCATCTCGACTATGAAGTGAACAATACCAATCGGCAACTCGATCAATCTTATTTGTCATAATTGTAGAGCTAGAAGTTCCCCCCGACGATGAGGTAATGCTCGTGTAAAAACCATCTACTTCAAGCCACTCCTTTATACTCTGCTCATAAGTTTTAGGACCCCTATATGATGATAAAACTTCTTCTTGCTTGAACTTATATAAGCTTTAGCGCGCTTTTCCTGTAGAATCAATATAAAATATATAAGTTAAAGGTAACTATAGTCAATAAAGGCATATAATATACAAAAATTTGACTAGTTGGCTCATGACAAAACACAATTTTCATAAATGTACATAGGGGGTGGAAGAGGGGTGGCAGGGGGTAAAAGGAGGTGGCAGAGGGCTGGCAGGGGGGCTAGCAGGAGGGTGGCAGTGGGGTGGAAGGGGGGCTGACAGGGGTGGCACGGGGGGTGGCGGGGGGGTAAAAGGAGGGTGGGTACTTAAGTGAGTGTGAAGCTAATTGAACTTTTGAACTCATATATCAGCATTGGTCTTCTATTTTATAAAATAGCCGAGTCAGATAATTGAACTTTTGAACTCATATATCAGCAACAAGTTGTTGAATTCTCTGACAGAGTCAATTAGTAGCATTACACTACCTGCAGAATCAAGTTTTGAAGAGTCTGTTGACAAATTAAAATAGCTTGCTGGGTACTTAAGTCAGTGTGAAGCTATCAAAGAACAGGTGTAGCAACAGCTGGAGAATGCATTGCATGAAGTTGAAACTTTGACTACCAACGTTTTAGAAGCACAATCATTGTCAATTTTTATGTAAAATCCCTTGAAGATGCACTTTCAAAGGCGGAAAATGATTTTTCTAAACTGGACAATGAAAAGAAAGCCGCTGAACAGGAAATATCAACATCGTTTCCAAAAGGTTGATACATCATTGTCAATTTCTATAGATAATAAAGACTATCATACTATTTTTAGGTTCAAACAATCAATAGTTTCATCTGCACGAACTATAAAATTTCTGAAAGTAACGAATCAGGTGCCTTGACTTGCGTTATTGAATATGTCCTAATGAAGTTCACTAGAAACTACTAATGCTTATATCAGCATACCATCATCATATACTAGTTTCTAGAGGGGATTAAATGCAGATAACAGCATAGAGTTGCTAAAAAGTTCACAAACCTAAAACAAATCTGAATCTAAAATAGGATAGAATAAATGGAAAGTAATTACCAAATAGCAGAAATATAAATTGAGATGACTATTATGTAAGGTCTAAATTAAGAAAACAGAAAAATAAATAAAATGAAAACTTTTAGATAATAAGCACAGTAGCAACAAGTCCAACAACATCATAAACTAGGAGGAAGGTATGCAGTTGGTTTGGAGGAAAATATGAGATAAAAACTTACAACTGCTTTCGGAGTAGTTTTTTGGGCAACAAATGCTTCCCAATCCTCTTTTGTGATGTGATCCCATATCTCATAAGGCAACTCCACCGGTCCTTGCTTCTTTTCCAGTGCCTTTTTATTTTCCCCTCCCTCCTCATTTTCCTTTTCCTCTCCTTCCTCATTCTCCTTGTCCTTTTCCTCTCCTTCCTTATTCCCCTTTTCCTTTCCTTCTGTCAACTTCTTAGACTTGGTTCTTTTTCTTCTTAAAGTGATCCATCCACTCACTAGCTTTGTCTTGAAATCTCTAAATCTCTCTGCAACAGCTGATAAAAATACTTCCTTCTTGGCTTCATTAGGTTCAATATGAAATAAATTCTACAAAAAGAAAAACAATAAAGTTGCATAAAAAGTATGTTACAAAATGCAGCCAAATAATTGTGAAGTCTTATACACTTACCACTGTATCTTTCCACAATGCCTTCTTCATACCCTCTGACACCTCTTTCCATGTTGTCAAAATGGGAAGTTTGCGCATGCAAAGGCGAACTTGTTGCCCATACATATGACGCCACTTACCACATGGTTGACCAAATTTATCGTATTCAAGGAGCATGGGTTCCTTGTTTTTAAGTCCTTTTGTGGGACCTCGCCCTCTTTTCTTTTTTGGATTGTGACTCACAATTTCACTTGCTGTACGCACTTGTGAGCAGCCTTGAGCTTGAGGAGCTGACACCGTCTCATCCTCCTCTTGTATAAGGGTTGTAGTATCGGTCTCCTCCTCACCTTTATCCTCTTCCATCTCACCTTTATCCTCCTCCATCTCTGGATCATACTCGACATCATCATCACGCTCCATGTCATCATTCTCAATATCATCCTCCTTACTCCTGCATTTAATTTGCGTTTTGTGCCCTTTTTTGATTGAGTTTCATATACGGCAGAATAAATCCCCATTTCTTGCATTTTCAATTTATTTTCCGATATCCTCTTTTCTCTATATTTCTCATAATCTGTCATCTTGAATGTCTAATGTGAGATTAGCTTCTGCACAAAGAGGTCATAGACATTCAGTTTTTTAAAAAAGACAGAGAGTTATGGTTCCAGTATACTACATACAACAATAGACTATTAAAAATACAAGTAAAAAAATTATGTCAATTTATTGTTCATGTCAATTTTAACTAAGACATAAAATACATGACTAATTCATTGTTGCTCATTAAACTATTTAGCGACTTCGTTTGATTGAGAAGAAACAGTGCCTTAAATGATACTTGGTGGGGGATTTGTGCATAGGGGTGGGGGGGACTGTGCAGGGCAGTGGGGCTGTGGGAGTGAGTGCAGGTGGGTGAGTGAGGGTGTGTGAGGGTGGGGAGGCAGTGAGTGCAGGCAGTGGGAGGGAATGCAGGGAGTGCAGTTGGGTGAGTGAGGGTGTTTGAGGGAGAAGGAGGCAGTGAGTGCAGGGAGTGGCAGTGGGCAATGGGAAGGAGTGCAGATGGGTGAGTGAGGGTGTTTGAGGGAGGGGGAGGCAGTGAGTGCAGGGAGTGGCAGTGGGGCAGTGGGGCAGTGAGGGGATTACTGTGCTGGGCAGTGGGTGAGTGAGGGTGTTTGAGGGAGGGGGAATCAGTGAGTAAGTGTAGGGAGTGGCATGAGTGAGCTGTTGCTGAGCCTTCAGGAATCATACCGTGATTATTGAATTTAGAGCTTGATGCGATTGAGTCTGATGCTGGCAAACCTGAACAGCGTGTATCATCCGTGTCGATGATTTTCTTTCCCTTTCAGACCTAAAACATAGGAATGATTATTTAGAAACTGATATAAACTTGCAACTGTCTGGTAGTGGGGATGCAGGAAAGTATGCTACATATAAAATACTATGAGGGAAGAATTGTATCAAACATATACTAGTATTTTGGATTATATTTTACTTAAGGCTATGATTAATTAATTAATTCGTCTGTCCGTAGAATTATCGAAGTTATCAATCTTGCTAATTACTTCAAATAATTCTGTAGGAATATGTCCCCGAGATCGATGAATTGTCGTCTAAGTTGATCTGGGAGGAAGTGGAGATACCTAATTTTGTCTCAGAATCGGGCGTCACGACATAAACCGTGCTCATGGGTGCTGCTGGTGGTGGTGAAAAATGATATGCAGGTTTTTGGAGTTTACATTTAGCAAATTAGCATGCACAAAAGTACAGTGATATGTGATGCTGATAATATGGGAAAATGTTTAGTATAGGAAGAGAAAGGAAAGGTGGCCTTATGTTTTTTTGGGCACGTAGAACAAAAGAATTGACCACCCCATTTTTGTTTTGTATACATGACTGGAAAAGTAAATGGTTTTAATAGCAGAAAATTTTAGTCTCTAAGCTTTAAGCAAAGATCACTATAATTCATACATTGGCAAGTTTATAAAACTAGAAATTACAATAATGGGGCTTCATATACACCTCTTTCACTTGTAGCAGAATGGGGCGATTGCACCCTCTATCTTATTGAACATGGTCACTGTATCCATTACTTATCATCTGCATCTCCTATATTCGCCTATATTGATCATAGGCCATTATGTTTACTAATGCTGACATATGAGAAAAAATGCCCTCACTTGGCATCTCAAATTTCTTTAGCTGAAGGCTATATCTCTAAGTTGTTCTCATTGTTAATTTAGCATGGTCTATTATATTTTAGTCACGTACAAGGTAACACATGGTGTGTCATGACAATTATCATCCAGCATCAGCTACAACATTTACAAGTCTATAATTTTTGTAAAACAGCATATTGCAGCATTACCTGAAGGTATGTATTAATTTTTCTTGCTCTCCGTACTATGCCTGCAACAAAACGCAAGATAAATATGTCCAAGGCAATAGCAGCTTTGACGCCAGGTCGTCTCTGGACCTTCACCGCAACCACTTGTCCAGTTGTGCGAAGTCTATCTTGATATACCTAATAAGATGTTCATTCTTTTCAATAAGAACAAGTTCTCAACCAGAAACTATAAGCGGAAAGTGTGTAAGCAGATCAGAAGTCAATATAGCAGACGCTAGAGGCATAGAAGAGTGGCTAACAGGAATCTAATATCATTTAGAGCAAAATCTGATATGGCTCCTAAAGTATGCGCCTTTAGAGCAGTTAAGAAGACAAGCATGTCTCACAAAGGAGCTTAATCAGTCCCTCTATTTAGAAAGATGTCATCATCTCTTAAACCGGAGGACCCACAAAATATCCAAAACCATATTGTACTACTTAAGGATACCATTTGCTCCTAGATCCTCCAAAACCTGGATTATATGGCCTCAAACTCAGCTATGTACGTCAGCAAGTATGTACTTAACCTTGCGAAAACATACAAGTAAATTTCACAGTCAAAAGTGTACCCCATCACCACCCGGTTCATCACTACCGAAATATTACACTGGCAATATACTATTGATGTTATCCAAGGCCATTGAACAAGAAAAATTCACCCAGCTTAAGGAACTTGCATGAACCTGTACTACAAACTGTGGAAAGAGTAACAAAAGAAGACGAATGAAGTATATGGCTCCGTATCTTCACAATTCTGTCAGAGCCTCAGTTTTGAATGGATAGGAATCCTTCTAGAATAAAAGGTTAACAAATTTCTTTAGCTGAAGGCTATATCTCTTAGGCCAATTATGTTCAACTTTAATTAATAATAACAATAATGGTTTAAATCAGGAAAACCAAAATATCATTATAAATCAACAATAATAAAAAAAAGCAGTTTCAATGAGTAATAATGTGTAACATGCGAATTGGATGCTAGAACGCTAGAGTGATTGTAAGCTAATTAGATTTGTGACAGCTAGAAGACCAAATATGGTAGGGCATCAAACAAAAAACGCCAAGCAGCTACACATGACCTGCAGTCATTAGATAGCTTGTTATCACTTGTTTATACATGATGTACATATGCTTTACTAGGAAACAGAAGAGGTTCTTTAAAGGATCAAAGGTGTCAACGTCAAAAACTCAAACAAACTCATCATATAAAGTATCATATGAAAACTTCAAAGTAACGTACAGAGATTCAAAGATAGAAAATATAGAATATGAGAATAGGAACCACAAAAATATGTTTCATATCTCCCAAATAATAAAAGACATTCATAAACTTGTACATATAATACCTCGTGAATATATCATTCTCAGAAGTCGACAAGTATCCCTTCCGTGTGATCTACACGCATATAATTTGTGTCGACATCTGCATCGCGTGTTACATCGATTTTGGGATTGATGAAAGGCGGGCTATCCTCAAAAGCATCATATTCTTCCTCATCATCAACATCGCCAATGCCAAGGATACTTCTTTTTCCCGGTACAACAATACACCACTTATGATCAGCAGGGTCTCTTACATAGAATACTTGCTTAGCATGTGTTGCAAGTATAAATGGCTCGTCACTTTCACGCAAATGACCCAAGTCTACAAGAGTGAATCCACAAGGGTCATCCTTTCTTACAAAACGCCGATTATTACCTATCCATTTGCAACAGAACAGACCAACCTTGAAACTAGAGTAGTTAAGCTCCCTTATTTCTTGAATTCGCCCATAGTATAACATTTGGCATCCACGGATTCCGATCCTTAGCGCTCGCATAAAATGTAGATGACGCCAAAAAAAAACACCACTATTTTGTAGTGATGATGACTTTTCATCTTGACCTTCACTCCAAAATGTAAATCCGTTGATATCATACCCCTCATATTTGTTGACAGCTTCACGAGGACCAAATGCTAACCACTTAATAGTTTCAGATACATCATCTTGTTGTTGACATATTACTCGATCATGAAACCAATCAATAAACGTCTTATTGTGCAACTGCATCAATGCCTATCCCCTTTGGAAGGATTTTCAGCCCGTAGCACCTCCATATGCTCAGCCAAATACGGATGCACTGCTGCAACGTGATGCAACACATATAAGTGTGCTTGTAGGCGCCTATCCCTTGGAGGTGTGACTAATTTTGAGCCAATCGTACCGTGGCCTCCAAGTCTTCCATCATGTCGAGATGTAGGAAGTCCGATAGGTTCAGCACTAGCCAAATACTCGGCTACAAAATTACCAACTTCATCGCCCACGGTGCCTTGAATGATACTAGCTTCAGGTTGTGCAGGATTCCTCACTTTATCTTGTAAAGTACCCATTCGTCTTTCAAAAGGATAACACCACCTCAAAAACACTGGACCACAAAGCTTTATTTCACGAACTAGATGGACGATAAGATGAAACATTATGTCAAAGAATGCATGGGAAATACATTTCAAACTTGCAAAGAGTCTCTACCACATCAGCTTGAAGAGCATCAAGTCTTGTCGGATCAAGCACTTTGCTACATATCGTGTTGAAAAATGAGCATAGTTCAGTAATAGCATACCTCACATGTTTTGGTAGTATCCCACGAATAGCAATCGGTAAAAATACTTGCATCATAACATGGCAATCATGAGATTTCATAAACCCTAATTTTAACTCGCCATTCAAAGATACAAATCTTTTCATATTAGATGAGTACCCCGAAGGAACCTTAATGCCATACAAAGACTCACAAAAAATCCGCTTCTCTTCCTTGGACAACGTATAACAAGCTGGAGGCAAATAATTTCTATTGTCGACTTTTTTTTGTTCTTTTTAACCTTAACTTTCTCGAGATTTCTGTTTTCTTCTGATTCTTTCCCCTTCTTGTCTTCCTCAATATTTGTTTCTTTTTCAGATTTCTTCCTCTTCTTACCTTTCTTGTCCTGGGCCACAATTCTGGCCGAACGTTTTTCTTCCAAGTACAATCGTGAGGCCTTGTTATCCTTTGTCTTATTGGGAATATTCATAAGCGTCGCAAGAATAGCATCGCATACATTTTTTTCTATATGCATGACGTCGAGACAATGTCTAACCTTTAGGTCTTTCCAGTAGGGAGTGTCCAAAAGATAGACTCCTTTTTCCATAATCCTTTCTTCTCTTTCATTGTTTTACCAAAGATCGTTTCAACACCCTTTAGTTGCTCATAAACCTCTTTACCAGTCAATGGTCTACGAGCTACACCCTCTTCAACAGACCCATAAAATGCCTTCTTCTTCTTACGAAAAGGGTGGTCGGTCGTAAGAACTTTCGTGGGGCATGTAGACATGTTTGCAATTAGGAATGAATGTGGATTCCATGTCATCCATACATATCGGACATGCTTTCTTACCTTTATTCTTATACCCAGATAAGTTACCGTACGCCGGGAAATCGTTAATGGTGCAGAAAAGCATTGCACGCAAGGTGAACATCTCATTAGCATGAGCATCAAACACAGAAACCCCTTCATCCCATAGGTTTTTGAGATCATCGATAAGTGGTGCAAGATAGACATCTATGTCATTTCCGGGCTGTTTAGGACCCGAGATTAGTAGCGACAACATCATGTACTTGCGTTTCATACACAACCAAGGAGGCAAGTTATATATAACTAAAAGCACAGGCCATGTACTATGCAAAGAGCTCATACTTCCGAATGGATTCATCCCATCTGTACATAGTCCAAGCCTCAAATTACGATCTTCATTCCCAAATGGCTTATGCAATCTATTAATACTCTTCCACTCAGGAGAATCTGCTGGATGCTTCAACAAACTATCTTTCTTCCTTCCGTCTGCATGCCACCTCAGATTTTTTGCATCTTTTTTTATGGAAAACAACCGCTTGAATCTAGGTATTATTGGAAGATACCACAACACCTTAGCTGGGGGTCCTTTCGAACCTCCAGCCCCTTTACGCTTGTAACGTGACTTCCCGCACCGTGGACACTCATCGAAATTGTCATATTCATTCCTATATAACACGCAGTCATTTGGACAAGCATGTATCTTCTTGTACTCTAAGCCAAAGGGACACATAGCTTTCTAGCATAATAAGTCGACTTTGGAAGTTCATTGCCATCGGGAAACATCTCACTTAGCACTTCCAACAGGGAAGTGAAACTAATATCGGTCCAATTCCCCTTTGACTTAATGTTGAAAAAGTGTCAACACGGCAGAAAGTTTGGTAAATTTTTTACAACCAGGATAAAGTGGCTTTTGTGCTGCTTGTGTCAAAGACTAAAAAACACGAGAATGTTGTCCTAAATCATCCTCGACACCATCCATCATCTCATCCACATGATCATTGTCATCATCATCAATCTTGTCCTCAGTATCATATCCATTTCCTCAGACGTGTTTCTTGCTCATGGACATGATTTGCACAAGAATTCCCTTCATACACTCCCTCCTCACCATGCTAAATCAACGCATGGTATTCAGGCCTAAACCCATTACGAAGTACATGCTCCCTAAGAACCTCGATACCATTGACTTTGAACACATTACTACACTTAACACAAGGACAATAAAATTCCAAAGCCCCCGTCCTAGCTTGATGTTTTAAGGTGGAATCACAAAATTCCTGTACCCCATCCACAAATTTCGACGAATCAATGTTACCATACATCCATGAACGATCTTTCGCCATTCAAACAGACCTTTAACGACTAATTAAACACATATAATAACACATTGTCAATCATCTAAGCTTTAAACAATATGAAGATGCAAATTCAAAAGAAGATTTATAGCATGAATATATGCATGTCTTTCAAAGATCCTTATCACTCCAACCTAACCCATCCTTTGACGTCTAATCCCACTAGTAAATGTACGTCATCTTCTTGATTCTATGGAAAATCTGGCAGCATTTCCCTACAGTTCTCCAAGTACACAATGTAGGTAATTACTTATCTACACATGCATCTAGAGAACAAATTAGGGAAATGAGTAGCCGTGATTTTCCACAGAAACGAAAAGAAAACATACATCTACCACCTATGTGAGATCAAACGTCCAGAAAGTCCCAAACGGGGACTATCCAAGACTTACTCCTAATGAGTAATCTTGGATGGGTATCTAGGCATATGATTATGATGATACTTTAATTGTGCATAATAAAAACAAACTTTTGAATAAAGTCCAGTCCTTGATTCTTAAAGCATTCTTAATGATTCAAAATTAACATACAAGTAAATCACTTAAACAAGGATGCTAACTAATTTTACATAAGAGTAAGGGGGAGCACAACTAACCTATGGGAGACCGAGAGAGAGAGCGCACAGAAGCAAGTAGACACAGACGTGGTGTAAGATATGTAGGCACTCTGAGCATTATAACCAAAAGGAGAGGATTGATATTAGCAACGACTTTAGCAAACAAAAGAAGTAGGCATTCATCCCCTACTAATAAAATTCCATTTTTCTTTTTGAAATTTCATCTCTGAGATTTTTTATAACATATTTGTTTTCAGAGATTTTGGTTTAATTATGTTCAAATCTGTGTCTTAAAAGGTACTTTTAGGATTGAACTGGTGACTCTGACCTTGAAATCGAATCATGAGTAGTTCACCAATCTAAATTAGGATCCTAATCCGGACAACCTTGATAAATGTCGTATGAGTTAGTTAATGAACTGGTAAAGTGACTGTCGACATTTAGATGGGAGATGTCATTACATTCAGAAAAAAAGTTCATAACACCATCTCTGGTTTGTGCTTCTCATTGACTTATCAACTATTACTTTCTGTAACATAACATCTATATCAAGTTATCATTTGAGTGCCACAACTGTTCTGCCGAATGAACTTCCTATGTGATGGAAAATTAATTATAACGTTTTGGAAGGTTTAAGTTCTTTGTGATGTAATAGTCTAATTGCATTATTTTCTTTTTTGAGGGGGCCTAAATTAGGGTAGAACCTGATTGTTCAAGCTCTTTTTGTTATTGAATACTGTACGTGTTGATGTCGTTAATGTCTTGGTTTAATCTTGAGTAGTGTCTAGGCGCAATTTGAATAATTAGAAGCACACTGAAAATAAATTTTTGGAGAGAGAAAGAAAGAAACCTGAGGGATCAAATGTTGGATTGAGCTGCGGTGAACGGCGGAAGTAGCACCGATTATGAACCTGATCAAACAATTTTTCATCGGAATTGTCTAAACTCGATTGAACTACAACCAGGGACTTCGAACACTTCAAACGACGGCTAAGGACGATTGAGTGTGGGAGGATGCGAAGCGAATTCCAATTGAACTCCGGCAATATTCCGGCAAGTGTGGGAGGTAGGATGCGCAATTCCAATCAAAATCCGGCAATATTGCGGCAATTCCAATCAAACGATGGCCAGGGACGACTGAGTGTGGGAGGGACGATGGAGGATGCGCAAGGACTTGGGAGGGAGAGGTGATAACTGATAATAAGAGAGATGTCAAGCTGTTCCCTTGCAACTTCTGCAATATTGTTCTTGCGGTTATTATTAATTACTATGATCTCTCTTCTTTTATCTTTTTGACAACGTTTTTTTTTTTACAACACTCTTCTTTTATCTCACTTCTTTATTTTCTTATATAAAGTACACTTTTAAGTTATTTTGTTCCCTTATTTTTTAGAATTAGATTTGATTTTTAGAGAGGTAGGATTTTTTTTTCAATGTTGTACGACAAAACTATCTAATCTCTATCGTTGTAAGACCCTCTAATTTCGTTATTTTTCTCCCTTCTTTTGATTTCTTCTTCTTTTACAGTTAAATAAAAGTCACACTTTAATTTAAAAACACTAGCTCAATATAAAAAGAGCTTAAAATTTGAGTCTTTTTCTTATACCCTAATCACGAAATACAATATTTGCATATATTCTTTGATTTTGAAATGTGCCCTAAAAATAACGGGGTTATTAGTGATCAAAAAATCAGTCTCCTTAGATTTATTGATCAGAATATACGCAAATGGCTTATCAAAATATAATATTTGCATATATTCGGATAAAAAAAAAAAAACTCGCGCCTAACAATTCAATAGTGCTCCGTTGATCAACCCGAGCATTTGTATCACAAATGCTTGGGTTGATTAGTCAACCGGAGCATTTGTCATCAAATGATCCGGTTGACTAATCAACCCAAGCATTTGTGATACAAATGCTCGGGTTGATTAATCAACCAAAGCATTTGATAAGTAGCAAAAGCTGTTTTTTACACTAGTGTTTGACTATGATAAATAATTTGGTCTCTGATTTGAGTATATTTATTTAGGGAATGTCAATTGAGTTAGTTTAGAAAACTTACATTTACGATGTATGATGTTATTGTAAACTCGCACTCTAAATCTAGTACATTGAGTTATGTGAGTTTTATATGTCAACCTATGACTAGAATTTAGCTAATGGTGTAACTATTTGGATGAAAGAGTATGAATTGTGCATAACTAGCATTCATTACTTTACTCTAACTGAGAAGTCAATTGTTGATGTTGTTGGTATTGATCATATTTAAATGTTTATGAGTTGTGGTAATTTACAAATTTATGGTTGGATTGAGTTGAACCTAAATGCATAAATATATTGAAGCTAAATTACGTATGTTTGAGTTTTAAAGATTTTGTTGCAGATATTTGACAATTTGTGGCAGATGCATACAATGCATAATTGTTTTATGAATACTTATTATGTAATTATCTTTATTGCAGTACTATCACGGTATTGGTCGAACCTATTCTCAAGAGAAAATTGATGAACTCAAGTGGATCACATATGTCGGAGATCAACAAGAAGCACAAATGATGAATAAATAGTAACTTCCTGCCTATTTTTTTTTTACCTTAATCCATCTTTGGACGTAGATTATATTTTTTTTATTTGGATATTAATATCATGTGGGTGTGGCTATTCTAGATTTGATTGTTTATGATTGTTTAATATTGATATGTATATATAGTAGTTATTGGAAGTCTAAAATTATGAATATTGGTTGAATTATTTTGTGAAATAAAAATTCTTGAGATTCAATTTGTTGGTTGTAAGATCCTATGGGTTGAGTATTATACAACAGGTACAGTACGAAATTGTTGAGCAACTGTAATTAACGCATGCTCACAGGTGAGAATATGGTAATTAAAAAAAAAATGTCATAGATAACAGCTATAAGTAATATATGTTATATATATTATAGGAAAACATAACAGTTATTCAAGATAAGTGTTAAATTTTTCTTCTTTCAATTTTTCATATAAATAGTAAACATAACATTTATTTACAAAATACGTTATCTAGCGGTATAACGTGTATTATAAATGACTATTATGTTTTCTCTGGCAAACATAACACTGTTGTCAGGTGTTATGTTTACTTTACATTACATTGACTTGGATAACACCTCCAAACTGTTATGTAAAGCCTTATTTAACAGTTATCTTTGCCCTTTTTTGTAGTAGTGGTCGTTCGCTTCTCACTCGCTTGGGATTCTCACTCACGAACATCAACAACAATTTCTTTTTGATTCTCTTCTCAGACGATGTCCCTCGATTCCGGCCAGATCTAGAGTTCGTTCAAGATTTTATTTCCATTTTTTAGTTTAATTTGTTAATTTTTGTGTTATTAATTTTATTTTTGTGTAATATCGTTCAATTTCGTCCTCTAGTTTTATTGATATTTGTGTAGTTTCATATAATTCCATATTTATTTCTTTTTGAGTAATTTTTATGTAATATCACTAAATCTTGTCTTTTTTGTGTAATTTATTATAATTGCAGATTTTTTATTCCACCGATTTCTTCTTCAATATGTTTTCGATTATTTCGAGGAGAATGAATTTCATATATAATTATGATCTCATATGTTGTTGTTTAGTACTCCCTCCGTTTCCTAAAGATCTTCCCTATTTTCGTTTAAGTGCGTTTCCAAAAGATCTTCCCTCTTTACTTTATTCCTTATTTGGAAAAAAATTCCCTTTTTACCCTCTCATGTCCCTATCATATGGTTCATCATCACATTATTAATTCAATTTTATTCCCTTTCTCTCTCATACTTAACCCCTTTTATTTGTTTATTTATCTTTACCCGTCTCATACTTTACTCACCCCATACCCCACACAAATGGATCCTCCTTGGTATCTGTAGGAACAGTAACAAGGAAGATCTTTAGGAAACGGAGGTAGTATAATGTTACGAGAATTTGAGGTATTATTTGGTAGAAAAATTGGTGGAATATTAAACTAGGATAATTTGGTAGAATATTTGGTAGAAAAAATGGTATAAAAAATGGGAAAATTTGGTAGAATATTAAAATAAGATTATAAATTTGGAGTATAGTTTAACCAGATATTTTTAAATATTATTTGAAAATGGGAACATTGGGTAGTTAAAGTAAAATATAAACATGTACATGATATTCATAGTTTAATCCTTAAATTAAATGTAATTTGTTTATTTATTTATTAAATGTAAGAAATTTTATAAGTTAATATATTTAAATGATTTTGTAGATATTAAAAAAATAAATGGATTTTAATAATTGGTTGAGTACGGTCGGGTTCGAGTTTGAATGAAGGTCTATCTGGTCAGGTCAACATATAATATTGCCAGGTGCCAGTTAGGTTTGGGAAAACCCCAGGTCAGGTTTATTTCAGTCAGATCTGGGGACTGACTCGCACAGATCGAACCAGGTTCAACTAAGGTCAAAATCAGGTTGACCTAGCGTCAGATATGTTTCTGACACCACTAAATATGCTAATGTATATATACTACTATACAAGTACATCGAACGTCCCTAACTATTGCCCTGTTTAATATGAGGAAGTTTCGTTGAAAAAGCCAACAAAGAGTAATAAATTAAGATGTTTTGTTTTGTACCGATTATACTGCAAATTGGAGGATTCGAAAAGAATGACGTTTCCCGATTTCCTCAAGAGAAACAAAAATATTGAAGACGACAACACCAGATTGGTGTATCGACTTCAATGAGAGTAAGTTCCAGTTCATTCGATTGATCTAGAACTATTATATCTCTAACATGGTTACAACTATTACTTGTACAGTTGTACTTTTTGTAAAAAATAAAAAGCTAGTACTTATTATATGTACGATAATATACTTGGGTACAAGAACAATGCTTGACTTATTATTTTTTTTTGGACATCAAAGTAACGTACAATAGTGAGAGACAAAGATTAAATTTGAGCAAGACTAAAATAAAGAGACACACAACGAACTATATACGACCCATACTGAATTGTTGCCACCAATTAGCAAGCCTGGTAGCCTCTTCAACTTGTTATTTGGAAACCAGCATTATCTGACATGTTAGAAAAGTACTAGCTTGTGCAAGTATCTTCTGAATAGTCCAGTCGAGAGTGATATCCCTGTATTATCCTAGTTGCAAAAGTTTGATTAAACCACGCGAGTTGGTGTAAATATGTATCCGCATATACTGGTGAGATGCTGCCCATGTGATTGCATGTAAGCATGCCATAACTTCCGTGAAAACAGCAGATGGTGAATAGCAAAACGAACCCTGCTTGATACTAGGTAGACAGTTCGCAGACCTCGTTATCCAGGCTAATCCTCCCAAACCCTTTATAATAGGGCGTGTGCCTGCAATAAGGATGGTTATGGAAGGAAGGTGTCCAGTCTGTTGGCCGATGTTAGCAATTTCGAAACCGGGGGGGGTGGAGGGATCCAGAGGGTTTCTAGTTGGATCATGCAAGTCTTGCACAAATATGGCATGATAGCGCATGCTATCTTGCAACTGAAAAGTGATCGAATCAGTCGTTGGTCGTTTCTGGCAAAACACTTGCGCATTACGTAATTTCCAAATTGCCCAAAGGGTACCTATAAAATTAGTCAGTTTCGATCCTTGGGAGCCATCATCCGTATAAAATCGCAGGAGCCAATACATTTCTTAAAAGACATGTGTCGTGGATTGGGTAAGTGCATAGTGAAGGATCCCTGATCCCAGGCTTCAAGCGCGAGAGGGCATTGTCGGAATATATGGTTGTTATCCTCCTGATCATGTAAACATGTAGGGCAGGCCCCTGACTGAATGATGCCTCGTTTATGAAGGTTAGCAGCAGTGGCTAACCCGTTGTGCCAAAGTCTCCAGACGAAATGTTTCCATTTCGGCATGACGCGCAATCTCCAAAGAGTGCGAAAAAACTTTGTATCCAAAGGAGATGTCATGCTACAGATTTCATTTTGCTGTTGGAGAAGTGAATTTTAACCCGATTTTGTATTATATATACCAGATTTAGTGAACGACCAATATTGGATATCATTCACCATAAAGGATGCTGGTAGTTCAATGCTTTTTATAAGACGTGTCGTGCTAGGTTCAAAAAGCATATTTATCTTCCTGATTTTCCAGCCTTGATTATTTGGCAGTATAAGCTTGTGAACATTCATATTACGAACAGCAGCTAAAGATATATCAGGTCTGAATAGTGGATGACGCTCGGGTAACCATTTATTAGTGGTGACACCAATAGTGTGCCCATTCCCTACCTTCCAGCGGCACTGGGATTCTAGTAATTTTTCTGCAGATAAAAGTCCCCGTCTTCCCCAGGAAAGCTGGCGATGGCTAAGTAGTTGTGGATGAGAAGGTAGGCGAGAACTATGATAGACTCTGGATAACAAGAGTTGAGGATTGTGCTTAATGCGCCAGACTTTTTTCATAAGTAGAGCGTAATTGAACAATCCAACGTTGCGGACACCTAAGCCCCCTGAAGAGTGTGTACAATGTAGAAGATCTTTCCGTTTCCAGTGTATACCTTTCCCGTGCTGGTCTTTCCAGAAGAAAGATGCTATAATGCTATCAATCTTGTTAATAATAGTGGCCGGAATGTTAAACACTGAGAGATAGTGTCGTATAGCCCCAATGAGAATGGAATTGATGACAATAAGTTTAGCAGTCACTAGTAGAATAAATTTTATTTGCTGCGGTGATATTGCTGCGGTTTTACCTATACCCAGCAATATAACACGCAAAAAAAAAAAAAAAACAGAAAATAACATTATTGTTGCGGTTCCCGCCCAAAACCGCAGCAATATTGTTCAACGAATACATTTTTAAAAAAATGTAGGCCCTGGCCAGCTAATATTGATGCGGTTTCCACGTAGGACTGCAACAATATATTAAAAAATATATAAAAAATATTATATAAACCTATTGTTGCGGTTCCTATACAAAACCGCAGCAATAGGCTTTTAAAATTCTAATAAAAAAGCCCATGAATGCGTTTATTTTACTGATATAGCAGTTAGGGTTTCCTTCCCCCTCTCTCCTATTTTCCTCTCATCATTTCACGCCTCCCCACCCCCTTATCTTCTCTCTTTCCTCTCATCATTTCACGCCTCCCTCTCATCTTCTCTCTCTCCTCTCCTCATCTTATCTCTCTCCTCCCAATCAAGCTGGTTAACGCCGATTCGTAGCTTACAAACTGTACGTGACCGTTCGAAATTAACTATCTCCATCACGGCTCAATCACGCCAGATTCGTAGCTCACAAACTGTATGTGACCAACGTCTCAATCATGGCTCAATCCCGCCGGTCGTTCAACCTTCTCTCGTGGGTCGTTCGAAATCAGCGGTTCAATCACACCGGTCGTTCAAGGTTATAATCACGCCATCTCCAGTCGCCATCTCTCGCGGGTCGTTCGAAATCAACGCCTCTATCACGCCATCTCCAGTCGCCATCTCTTGTGGGTCGTTCGAAATCAACGTCTCCTTCAAACCCTCTCACCAACGTCGTCTTCGTCGTCATTCACCAAGCCATCGGTCGTCGGTCCTTGTTCGCGGTCGTCGGTCCTTGTTCGCGGTCGTCTTCTTCGCGTCTTCTGTCATATTTCACTTTAGTTTCAAGATCTGTTCATTTTAGTCTTCTGTCAATCGTTTTTTTGTTTAGAATTTTCTGTTTTTTTTCGTTTTTATTTTCGTTGTTTTTTCTTTTCTTAAATTTGGTTTCTAGTTAGATCTTTTTTTTATTTTCAGTTTTTTATTTTTTTAGTATTATTTGTTCTTATTAGTCATTTACTGATAATTGTTTTTTTAATTTTGCTTTTCTATTTTACATTTTATTCTTTTGTAATATTGATGTAATTAGATTTTTCATCTTTATATATTAATAAACATTTTATCTTCACTTTGTTTGCAAATTTAATGGATAGTGAATGTGTTAGCTGTTTGGTTTTAATATTTCAACTTTAATTGGCAAAAAAAAAAAAAACCGCAGCAATAATATACTAGATTTTTTTCTGATATAAAATAATAATATTGCTGCGGTTTTCTGCTAGAAACCGCAGCAATATGTTGAGATATTACTGCGGTTTAAAACCGCAGCAATATAATTAATACCTATTGCTGCCCTCTTAATTGCTGCACGTCCAAAACCGCAGCAATATGGCACTTTTTAACCGCATCAAATAGCAGTTATTCTACAAGTGAGTCTGAGATAAGTCTATGTGGCCCCATTGTGAAATTTTCCCAGTTATTTTGATCGAGCAATGGAGTGAAATGTTGAACCTTAGAATTCTGAATATCAATCGGGATGCCCAGATAGGTACCAAGAGAAGAAGCCGAATCCATATTTACCAATGCTTTGTAATCTTGTTGTGTTGCAGTAGGAATATTTGGGCTGAATTTAACAAAAGACTTCCGGAGGTTGAGTAGTTGACCGAAGATAGCACAAAATCGGTTGATGACCGACGAAAGGCCCTCGCACGCCACTGGTGAAGCTTTGAAGAAAAACATGGCATCATCAGCAAAAAAATATATGTGAAATATAAGGTGCTCGTGCATGAATTCGAATTCCTTGGAATTGGCGGATGTCCATAGCCAGAGTTGTCATTCGCGATAATATATCCATACAGAATAAAAATAAATATGGTGACAGCGGGTCCCCTTGCCGAAGACCACAAGTAGGAATAAAAGAGGATGTAACAACACCATTGATGAGAACTTTGTAGGTAACCATTGAGATGCACTCCTGAATGAGCCTGACCCAGTGTGACGGAAATCCATAGGCAGTTAGGACGGCGTATCAAAAAAATTTCAGTTCACTCTATCATAAGCTTTATTCATATTTAATTTGAGGGCTGCCAGTTGTTTCCGAGTCCGTTGTTGTTTATTGATATGATGCGTTATTTCATGAGTGAGTAGAATGTTATCCTCCATATGATGTCCCGGTATAAAAGTATTTTGGTAATCTGCAATCAGGCTTGGTAGCAAGTGCTGCATTCTATTGACCAGACATTTTGCAATACATTTATATAGCACATTACAGAGACTAATAGAGCGGAGATGGTTTACCTCTTGAGGTGGAACAATTTTCGGAATAAGAACCATAAGTGTAGCGTTCCAAACCTTAAGTAGAAAACCGGTTGCAAAGAACCTTTGAGCCGTCGCCGTGATCCCGGGGCCAATGATAGGCCAATAATGTTTAAAAAATTCCACATTTATACCTGTCAAGGCCTGGAGATTTGTTATCAGCCATAGAAAAGAGAGAAACCTTGATTTCTTCCGGAGTAAGGGGTCGAAGCAAGATATCATGCTCCTGAGGCGGGATAACAGGCAAGTCTAATTCTCTGAAAACCATATCAATAGTACTATCGGAAATGGAAGCGGATGAAGTTAATAGGATTTCAAAATGATGGTGAACCACATCTTCAATATCGGTAGGTGTACTAAGCCAGGAACCATGCATCCTCAAGTCGTAGCATGTGAAGATGGTTAGCGTGCTGTTTTTGCCGAAGCTTGCGGAATAATATTTTGGAAGGTAGATCTCCAACTTGGATAATATTGTTGTGCATTCGTTGTTTCTAATAAGTGATGGCGAGTGTAGCCTAATTGATTATTAAACTGTGCTATCGAGTATATTCAATCCCCTGGGCCGGGGTTGTAATCTGAGAGTCTTGCGAGGATAATTGATCGAAAATCCCCTTCCAATTGACACCCCAAAATAATTTTCTATCGAAACACCAAGCTTTTAACCTTTTACGCACCACTTCTAGTCGATGTGTTAGTACATAAGCTGGCGAGCCAACCATATAAAGGGTCCATATTTCACGAACCATTAACCGTACCTCATTAAAATGTAGACTCCAATTCTCAATCTGATATGGACGATGTGCCGAACGACGGGGAGAAGTAGGCTGTAATAATATTGGACCATGATCCGAGTGAATTATAGGCATGTTTTTGATGTGAGTGTGCGGGAATTCCTGCATCCAATCCAGAGATGCGTACCCACGATCTAATCGTTCCATAATTAGCTGATCCTCCTACCTATTGTTCATCCATGTAAATCCTGGGCCCAAAAAAGGAATGTCTTGTAAAATGAGACTGAGCTTCCAAGATATAAAATCTTCCCAGCCACGGATCAGAGCATTTCCCCCCAATTTGTCTGCATATTGGTCAAGTTGATTAATATCCCCTATGATCAAATATTTGTTGTAATTGCTAAGTAGCTGATGTAACTAATTCCATAATGCAAGGCGGTGACTGGTTTGTGAAGCTTTATACCAAAAGAGGCAGTGCCATGCTTGCCCATTTATTTCATTTATCTTATAGAACAAAAAGTGACTCGATCTTTCAACAACATCTACTACATAAGGAACCTAAACAAAAAGTGCTAAACCTCCCCGAGTCTCAGAGACATCTACTCTATAACAACATGTAGGGTTAGTAGATCGTAACATTCTATATACATTATCAACATTAGTTTTAGTTTCTTGCAAAAACAGAAAAGATGGTTTAAACTGCTTCAACACCCAAAAGAGGTAAGGAATTGTCGGGCTGTCATTACTATTTAGCCCTCGACAATTCCAAGAGAGGATACTCATTGATGTGGTGGTGGTTGATTAGGGTCAACCACAACCCTGATAGTATCCTGTTACTCAGTGTCCCTAACCGTTGAAGACTGCATCTCATTCCTGTCTTCTGTTGTTTACGTCATTATTTCATCAGTAGGTGAATTGGGGCTGACTGTTTTGCTATGTTTTAGATTCCATGAACATTTCAGAGTTACAAGGGATACCCAACACAAATTGTCCGTTCTGCGAGGTAGCTGTTCCAGTAGTATTAGTGCCCTCTTCAGATTTAGAAGATGAAAAATGTAATTGTAATGGTGATGTTGGGGAGTAAATTTCATCTGCATAATTATAGTGTTCCACTTCCATGCCTATTTGTTCTTGCAATAAAGGGTTAAACACATCTGCAAACACAGGAGGAGAAATACGAAATCTGTTAGAAATAGTGTTTGAGATGTTTCGTAAATCAGGTGGTGACTCCGGAAAATTATCAGCCATAGGAATATCTTCTGCCTCATAAAGACCCCAACCTTCTTCAATAACAGCGGCTGTCACCCTATGTTCAACCCAGTTACTAGGCCCAGCTTCATCGGGGCCGGGTGGATAAATGTTTCATCCATAGGCCAATAAAGAAGTCAGCGGACCATGGCCTGCATTGATGGCAATTTGTGAGGTTGGGGATGGATTGGGGCTTTAATGTCGCGGCCCAATTGGGATGCATAGGTTGTTGATTATTTGAAGGGAGCGTTGGGCCCAGTTTGGTAGACAAGAGTCCTGCACCTCATTTTGTCTCGAAGGAAGATTGGTATGTGTTGAACTGATCAGAGGAGGAGGCCTTGATCAAAACCCGGGTGGTATAGATGGACTCCTTAATGGGTCTGAAGTCTGATAAGTGGATTTAGGGCCAGGCCTGCTATTAGGTGGGGTTATAGGATTAGTTGATGTAGGCATTTGGTCTGTAGTGAGTGGTCATGGGGATAAGGTTAAGTTCTAGATATGTATTGGGCTCAACGTCAGGAGGTCTATTGTGGGTTATTGAGGCTCTGATATCTTTAGATAATCCAAAACTTCTCCCTGGTGAGGCGCTCGCACTCAACCTTGAATTCGTCCAATGATGACTATGGTAGTTTAGGGAAGAGTTCGATAAACTTGGGTTATAATTGTGGTTATTTGGTATGTTTTCATCTTGGTAGTAAGGGTATAGGTTTGGTGGTCGATGTGGTGGTAAGTCGGGCGATGTATCGTAAAATTCCTCGGGGGAAGAATCTGATGAAACTTGGTCTTGCAGGTAGAGGTGAGGGAATAGGTAAGGATCTTGGCTAGGGGGGCCATTTGTGGGCGTATGTGGTTTAGATTAATTCGAGGATTTCGATGTATGAACCGATCCACCAGCCCTCGAATGAGGTTTGTATATAGAGGGATGCCTTCATTAGTTTGTAGTATTGTCATACCACTTACCTCAAAACTTTGCACCTGTCGTAGTATTAGACGGTGGGCTTCATAGGCAGATAATGGGCATCTTCCAGTATTATGTCCAACGCAACCACATTCTTTACAAAATTAGAAAATTCCTTCATATCTAAAGTAAATCCATGTAATGCGATTTCCTTCAATAGGTAAAAAAAACAACCAGGAATTAATGGCTTTTTAATATCGAAGACTAACCTTGCTCGCAAGAACGGGTGATGGTGAAATCCCTGGTTGTCATCGTCGATCGCTTTAACTAAGCCCACGTGACTTAAGATTCGGACTGTCCAATCCGTGTTAAGGTAGCTCCATGGTAAGTCTTGAATTCGTACCCAAATACGAACCATATTAAAATTCACTGTTGAAGGAACTTGATTTTGACACTCGAAAATAAAGTACGTCCCCATACGATGGATGCAGATTGGTTCACGTACATCCTAGTGGTTATTAACTATATTAGCGACGAAACTTGCATTGGGAGGGTTATGGTCGAAAAACATACCGATTACTACATGGGACCAGCGGAGAGATGTTGTAACACCCCGAAATTTCTCTGAAATTTTCGCGCGTTAGTTATTATTAATTGAGTGTTAAACTATATGTTACTAATATATTTTCGGAAAATATAAATATATATATTTTTACATCTACATTATTTTAATCGATATTGTTCAATGTGGTTATAATGTGTTTTATTTGTGTGGTGTTGAAACCTAGTTTTGATGATGACAAAGAAACAAAGATGCAAACTAAGTAGTGAACTAATGAGTCATTTAAGTTTGTGATGTTTAAGGTATCAATGAAAGGAACTGGGAGAATACGAAGTCAAGTAAGAAGTCAAGAGAGGATTTCAAAGGCTAAGTAAATAAGTTTCTATAAGTTGATACTGGAGCAAGCATTGGATCAAGAAGAATAAAAGCTAGGCGTTTTATTTTCTAGTTCCAGTGTAAAGGAACAAAGTAAGGATGGTAAGGAACAGTGACAGTTTTATTTGAGAATGCGAGTTTCTTCCTTTCTAAGGAACAAACTAAGTGGCACTAAACGAATCTGTTAAAGGAACTTGGTTTATAAAAGGAACTAGACTTAGGCGTGCAAAAGTATAACGGTACAATTATGCAATTGAGTAAGTCATGCCTAAATTATAGGAAGTTAGTTTTATCTAATTTAAAATCAGTTTTAATGATAAAATCAGTTTTTAAATAGAAAATCTCTTTATGGAAAAGATTTTGTTTTTCGGAAAATATAAGAAAATAATTATCCGGTTTTTTGAAAAAAGAATTTGTTTAAAAGATATTATTTTCTTAAAGATTAAAAATTCAGTTTTTAATGATAAAGCTGTTTTATAACAACTGATTTTTGGATAAAGCTCAAGGAACTCCTATTACTTAGGAGTTGTGGCTAAAATATATCCACATTCATATTGAGATCATGGGATCATGGGACATGATGAGAAACGTGTTCCTTAGGGGAAGGAACATCATGGGTTAATGGACTTAACATATAATCGAGTTTTACTCCCACGTTCTTTATGATTATCACTATAAATATTGAAGTCTAAATGAGTTCCAAAATGTGTCTGACTAAGTAATTAAGTGAGTTTAACTAATTAAGTGTTAGTGCCTTCATTATCTCATAATAGCCATTTATTCTTTGCTTTCTTACTCTAATTCCACTAAGCTTCTTTCGATCAATTGTATTTTGGTTTTTGGGGTAAGGGAACTTTGAGTGAAGTTCTGTAAGAGAGAAGCTTTGAGTGAAGCTTGTATGAGTGAGATAACTTCGAGTGAAGTTGAGAGAACTACTGTTAAGTGAACAGTGGCTCAGGAACTTGAGTTTAGGAACTCAAGGTGTGGCTCGAGTTAGAATTAGGTTGTAACAAAGTTGTTTGGTCTAATTAGTGAAAGAGTTGAGTTTAAAATCCCAAGTGGTCGAGGTTGTTTCTTCTTGTTGGGCCCAAGAAGTTTTTCCTCGTAAAAATCCCTTGTGTTCCTTTAGCTTGTTTATTCATTTATGTTTTAATTTCCGTAAAAAGTTACGTTTATTTCTATACCTAAAATTCACCCCCCTCTTGTAGTGTTCCTAGGGAAATAACAATTGGTATTAGAGCCAGAAGTCACGTAAGATAGGAAACCCTATTGAGAAAAAGATCCAAGGAACAATGAATACCACCGAGAAACTTGAAGAAGGTTATTCCACTCAAAGGCCTCCTATGTTCAATGGAAGTACTACAACTACTGGAAGAACCGCATGAGATATTCATCAAAGCTGAAAACTATCAGGTATGGAGAGTCATTGAAGTTGGTGATTTCGAAGTCACAACTACAAATGACAAAATGAGGTAACTCTAAAACCCCTCTCTGATTATGAAAATCTATTTGAAAAAATGGAAGTAAATGCCATGGCTATTAAACTGTTGCATTGTGGACTTGGACCCCATGAACACAATAGGATCATGGGATGCAAATCCGCAAAGCAAATATGGGATTTACTATAACTAACCCATGAAGGAACTAATGAAGTTAAAAGATCGAAAATTGATTTACTTATGAATCAATATGAACTGTTCTGCATGAAATCTAAAGAAAGCATCCGAGACATGTTTACTCGTTTTACTAACATTATTAATGAGTTGGCTTCTCTTGGAAAGTTTATTTCATCTGAGGAACAGGTTCGAAAGGTTCTTAGGAGTCTTCCTAAGGATGATGGATGGCTAAAGTCACTGCTCTTCAAGAAACAAAAGACTTCACTAAGTTCAACTTAGAACAGCTGGCAGGGTCACTTATGACTCATGAGCTTCACCTTGACTGAGTATGGTGAAAGCTCCAAATCAAAATCAATTGCTCTCAAAGCAGATGATAGATGATTCAGTTCAGAAGAAAAGAAGCAGCCCTCATGGTTCGAAAATTTCGAAAGATGTATAGGAACATGAAGAATGGAAACTTCAAAGGTAAAACTAAGAAATTTTCTAACAAAGCTGCTTGTCATAAATGTGGTAGTACAGATCACTTCATCAAGGAATGTCCTCTTTGGGAAAATGACAAAACCAAAGAAAGGAACAAGGAACGCTTTGCTGAAAGGAACAAAGATCAAAGACACCTTTCTCTAAGGCAAATGTGCGCAAAGCTATGATAGCTGCTTGGGGAGATTCAGAGACGGAAGAAGAAGAGGAACAACCAACTGAAGAAACAGCAAACCTTTGCCTCATGGCAAACACTGACGAAAAAGAAGATGAAGAAAAAGTTGAGGTAAGTCAACATGGTCTTGAATCAGACTTAGACTGTAGAACTAGGTCTGAAATATATGATTTCTTTATGATGCAATTCTTGAATGTAGAGATGAACGTGAAAAACGCAAACAAACGGAACAAGCCCTAAAGGTTTGCAAGGAACACATAGAATGGCTAAAGAAAATGAGAACAGATGTTGAAACAAGATTCTTTGATTTATTTGATAAAAACTTAAAAATCAAAGAATATTATGAAAGTTTAAAAAATGAAAATTATCTAATTAATTTAGAATTTCACACTTGAAGGATTTTGTCCCTGTTTTGAGTTCCTTTGATATAAGATAAACCTTTGAAAGGATACAGATCTGAGATTAAAATTTGAATAAAGAGAAAATATTTTAAAGGAACAGATCTGTAATCTTAAAAAGGAACTGGTTGTCGCAAGGAACAGAGGCAAAATCATGAAAGTTCCTAAGTGGATTGAGAAACCACAGACCAAGAGGAAGGAAGGTCTTGGTTTTGAAAACTACAAGAAAAGAACAAGACAAATAAATATGTTGATCTAGCTAGTGATAATTTTGTATGTATTGTGGCAAGGTAGGTCATTACATAAATCAATGTAAACTAAAATCTGAGATGATTGGCAAAAATGTGACAATAAGTAAGATAAAATGGGCTGTCAAAACAAATCCTAATCAAGAACAGGAACCCACGAAAGATGGGGTTCCTACAACTAACAACTAGTTGATTTTGCAGGTTGGAGTGAGGGGGAACAACACATGGTATCTCGATAGTGGTTGTTCCAAGCACATGACAGGAGACAAAACTAAGTTTCTCTCACTCACAACCTATGAAGGTGGAAGTGTAACATTTGGTGATAATAAGAAAGGTAACATAGTTGCCATGGGTAAGGTTGGTAAGTCACCACTACACTCCATTGAAAATGTATTTTTAGTTGAAGGTCTAAAACATAACTTATTAAGCATTTCTCAATTCTGTGACAAGGGAAATACTGTAAAATTTGATAAAGAAAAATGCTTGATCATCAACATTAAAACTAAGAAGGTTATCTTGGAAGGAACAAGGAAAGGGAACACATACATTGTGGATCTAGACCTTGTTCCTCAAATCAATTTAACTTGTCTTAGTGTTATTGAAGATGATTCACTTCTTTGGCACAAGCGTCTAGGACATGCTAGCTTTTCATTACTTGAGAAACTTAGATCAAAAGATCTTGTTTTAGGATTACCATCCATAAAATTTCAATTGATCAAGTTTGTGATGCATGTGCACGAGGTAAGCAAGTAAGATCCTCTTTCAAATCTAAAACGATTGTAAGTACCATAAACCATTAGAATTAATTCATATGGACTATGTGGACCCATGAGAATTCAAAGCAAAAGTGGAAAGAGGTATGTACTTTGATTGTAGATGACTACTCTAGGTATACTTGGGTTATTTTTCTCACTAGTAAAGATGAAACTTATGATGAGTTCCTTGTCTTTGCTAAAAGAGTTCAAAACTTAAGTGGTCATAAAATAATGACATTAGATCAGATCATGGCAAGAATTCGAGAATTATAAATTTGATGACTTAAGCAGAGATAATGGCCTAGATCATAATTTTTCTGCCCCTAGCACACCACAACAAAATGGTGTTGTAGAAAGGAAAAATAGAACTTCCAAGGAACTTTTGGGCTGAAGCTGTTAATACTGCTTGTCATATAATTAATCGTGCCATGATGAGATCTATCATTAATAAGACTCCTTATGAACTTTATTTTGGAAAGAAACCAAATATTACCTATTTTAGAACATTTGGCTGCAAATGTTATGTGCATAATAATGGAAAAGATAATCTTGGAAAATTTGATGCAAGGAGTGATGAAGCAATATTTTTAGGATACTTCACATAGTAAAGCTTATAGAGTATATAACAAAAGAACTATGTGTGTTGAAGAAAGCATTCATGTAATCTTTGATGAATCTGACAAATATAATCCAAGCATACAGGTTGATGACTATGAGATTGGTTGGTACAACCAAGTGAAAGAATGCAGATTCACAAGAAGAAGAAGAAGTGAAAGAGGAAAGGAACGAGGAATTGAAAATAATACATCTGATATTCCTGTTCCTCAAGGAGGAGAAGATGTTCCTGTTCCTCAAATGAAGGAACTGAGTCCACCGAGGCTAACAGAGGAACAACTGACAGAGTTCCTCATCTACTCAAGGAACTCATGAGGAACAACATGTTCCTATAAGAGAGTTTCAACCAAAACCTTGGAGAAACAAAAGTCACATCCATGGAACTCATAATCAGCGACATATCCAAAGGTACGCAAACTAGATCTCAGTTAAGGAACTTTTGTGCATTTCATGCGTTCCTATCAATGATGGAACCAAGAAATCATGAAGAAGCCTTAACTGACTCTGATTGGATTACTGCAATGCAAGCTGAATTAAATGAGTTTGAAAGAAACAAGGTATGGCATCTAGTTCCCTCATCTAAACAACAAAAAGTAATTGGCTTAAAATGGGTGTTTAGAAACAAACTAGATGAATATGGAACCATTGTAAGAAACAAAGCTAGACTTGTAGTAAAAGGTTATAATCAACAAGAAGGAATAGATTATGAAGAAACCTTTGCTCCTGTAGCTAGATTAGAAGCCATTAGAATTTTAATTGCATTTGCTGCTTACATGGGATTTAAATTATATCAAATGGATGTTAAGTGTGCATTTTTAAATGGCTATCTAAACGAAGATGTATATGTTGAACAACCCCCTGGCTTTGAAAATAATAATCTCCCAAATCATGTCTACAAGCTTGATAAAGCTCTTTATGGGTTAAAACAAGCACCTAGATCATGGTATGAGAGATTATCAAAGTTCCTTTTAGAAAACAATTTTAAAAGAGGAAAGGTTGATAAAACCTTGTTCCTAAAATCTAAAGGAACTGAATTTTGCTTGTTCAAATATATGTTGATGACATCATATTCGGAGCTACTAATGAAACATTGTGCAAAGAATTCTCAAGTCTCATGAGAATGAATTTGAAATGAGTATGATGGGTGAGTTAAATTTCTTTCTTGGACTACAAATCAAACAAACTGAAAAGGGAATAATTGTTCACCAACAAAAATACATAAAGGAACTATTAAAGAAATATGGCCTCGAAAATTCAAAGATAAATCACACTCCTATGGGAACTTCAACTAGATTAGATGAAGACTCCATAGGAACAAGTGTTGATCAAACAAAATATAGAGGAATGATTGGTTCACTTTTGTATCTAACTGCTAGTCGTCCAGACATAGCTTTCAGTGTTGGTTTGTGTGCTAGATTTCAAGCAAATCCAAAGGAGTCTCACCTTACTGCTGTAAGAGAATTCTTAGATATCTTAAAGGAACAGATGATCTTGGACTCTACTATCCAAGAAGTGATACATTCGAACTAAAAGGATATGCAGATGCAGATTATGCTGGAGATCTTGTAAATAGGAAAAGCACCTCAGGTATGGCACAATTCCTTTGTCATAGTTTAGTTTCTTGGAGTACCAAGAAACAAAACACAGTTGCTTTATCCACTGCTGAAGCAGAATATGTAGCAGCTGCTGCATGTTGCTCTCAAATGCTTTGGATAAAACAACAACTTAGTGACTATGGAATAAACTTTGATTGTGTTCCTATTTATTGTGAAATACAAGTGCTATAGTATTTCTAAAGATCCAGTGCATCATTCTAGAGTAAAGCATATATATATCAGACATCACTTTTTAAGAGAAAATGTTGAAAAAGGTTTGATTAAACTTGAGTTTTGTCAAACTGAATCAGATTGCTGATATCTAACTAAGCCTTTGCAAAGGATAGATATGAAAAATTAAGGCTTGAGTTAGGGTTAATAAAAATTAAGTGATTGTTCCTATGTCATTCCCCCATGTTTGAATCAATTTGAGTGACTTTGTGTGCTAAAAATAATTGTGTTTAATTGCCTAAGACCATTGCAAATTGGAATGTTGCAAAACATAAACATGAATTCAAAGAAATTAAACAACTCACAAATGTCACATAATACTCCCCTTACTGTTCCTAAGGTAAGAAACATGCATGATATGAAGGACATTGATATGTAGCATTAGTTGTTCCTATAGCACAAGTTCCTTAGCATTTATTTTCTTTCAAAAATTAAAACTCATAAAAATCCGAAAAATCCAAAAATCCCAAAATAAGAGGAATCAATTTAATTAAATCTTGTTCTTATTTATCATCTTTTCGTTTTCGTTTTCTTTTTCTTTTTCTTTTTATTTTTATTTGCTTTATTTTTTTTTCCCGCGTGTCAAAACACTATTACATGCAAAACTCCTCTTAATTCACCATTATTAGAAACCGTGTTCCTCCAACCTTTCATCTTCACCATAGCCGAAAATCTATCACACCTCTTAACTCCATAAAAACCTCAAACCTTCTCAAAATCATGGCAAAAACTCAGAAACTCTCCTTTTCCAACATAAAAACTACCACACTTCAAAAATGGAAATTCTCTTCTCCAACCAAAACCCTTGAAACCGACAAATTCAAGAAACCCCATAAGAACAACAATTAGAATCTCCAGAAGGAGCATGCGTAGAAGAAAGAATTGGGGAAGATGATGAAGAAGAAACCCCGGAACAACTCAGGGGAAGAAGAAGAAATACGCCCTGTTCCTTCCAAAGGAACTGTTTCTTCTCTTCCAAGAAACGGGTCGAACGAAGTGAATCTAGGTATGTTTGGGTTTTCTGTCGATTTAGAATGGGCAATAAAGTAGAATTTCATAGAATTAACTCCATTCTAAAGGAACAAGGCATGGAATTCTTGTTTGAATTCGCCTTTAAAAATGCCTTGTTCCTTTAGCTATGGATGAATTTTGTGAAATTTGTTAATACTAATGGCTTGCACAACTGAGGTTAGAGGAAAGAAAATAAGGTTTAATCAAGCCACTTGGCAAAGTTGGGAAGTTCCTTGCAAAGGAACTGATTTGTATTTAAACGGAAAGGAACTGTTCTTTTTCCGAATTTTCCTCAGACAAAATTTAGAATATTTTGGAGGAACTGCTGGCAAAAAAAACTAAACCATAACCTACTCTCTCCCCTTCACAAAGTCTATTTAACTTGGTTTGGAGAGCACTCATTCTCTCAACTGAAAAGAGGAATGAAGTGGGTCTCTTGATATGTGTTAATGTTTTGCTTAGACCACCACATTCAAATCAACTTCCCTTCTTCTTTATTCAACATCTTACCCACTGTATTGAAAATAATGTGTTATTGGGTAGGTGCCTTGATAACTTCTACTTCATCACTTTGAAGTAAGACTACATTAGGAGTAAACAAGGGAACATCTTGAATGAGAAGACCTTAATGGACTTGGTCTTCTGTCCAAGAAGGAGTACTCATTCAAGGAGAAAGCTCCAGTTCCTCAAGAAAAGAAAATGCCTAAGTTGACATTAGAGAGAAGATAATGATGTTATCTTGGAGGAACCTGTTCCTAAGCCGGAGGAACCAAAACCAAGAGGCGCAAACACATTGCCACAAGCCTAAATCCTGTTCCTTGAGAGTGAGGAAGAGCAATCGTTAAAATTGCTCACTGTTTCTGTTCCTTCCAACAAGGACTCCCTTTAGTCCTTTCGGATTGAGGAACAGGAACCCTCCACTCTCAAGGAACCACTCCACCACATCCCCAAAACTCTCTGTTCCTTTCACAAAATGACCTCCATTTCTCATATCCTTCTCTGTTCCTTCCAGTTTTGAGCAGTTGAAGGATGAAATAAAAGGACCAACCTTTTGCTTCCACCTCCACAACTCTTCCACCACACCACCATTTCTTCCTCCATTTACACCCTTATTCCTTCTTTCCATTCCGGAACAGATGAGCCTTCCATCAACCCCTCCAGTTCCTTCACAAAATCCACCATCTGCCTCAGTTCCAAGGGTAAGGAACAGGAATCTCCGGATGACTGTACTGGGTTAATGATGTTTGTCTTCCTGCTCAACATATGATAAAATTTTATAATCACTTCATTGGACTTTGGATGCTAAAACTGATAAATGATGAAGTCTTATGAAGACTTAGTGATACGTGTTGCGCAACAAAAGAAGATGGACTCTATGGCCTCGCTTTGGAGGAGTGAAGGAACAGTTGGACACAATCATGGGGTGGTGATGAAGAAGTTAGAGGATGTGGTTGAAGAAGAAGTTGTAGAGGAACACCATTCCCCTTCCCTTTCTTAGTTTTTTGTTGTTTGTTGTTCCTGTTTCTTTTCAAGGAACACACTTTTGTTTATCCTTTTTCTTTTTTTCTTTGTTTTTGTTATGGAACAAGTGCTATATATAATCAATGACTTTTGCTATTATGTCTGTGTTTCAAATGTTTGCATAATTTCTTCCTTGGAATGGCTAGTATTATGTGATTGATGTTTGAGCAAGTTTACTCTTTATTCTAACTTAACCACAATGGTGCTTGCATATTGGTCTTAAGGTGTTAAATCAATTCATCAATACATGCAGAGTCTATTCTTTTTGAGGATGACAAAGGGGAAAAGGATTTAAGGAACAAACTGTACATAACTAAAACTGAAAATAAAAATATAAAATAATAGTAAATAAAAATAAAAATAGGATAAGGTAAATGAAAAATCAAAAATAGGTTAAGGTAAATGAAAAATCAAAATTCAGTTACTTACATAATTGTGTTTTATTTTTCATTTTCTCTTTATATTTTATCATTTTCATTCACTTATATTATTTGTTATTTCCTTAGTTTGTACCTTTGTTGTCATCATCAAAAAGGGGGAAATTGTTGAACCCTAGTTTTGATATGACAAAGAAACAAGAGATGCAAACTAAGTAGTGAACTAATGAGTTATTTAAGTGTATGTGTTTAAGGTATCAATGAAAGGAACTGGGAGAATACGAAGTCAAGTAAGAAGTCAAGAGAGGATTTCAAAGGCTAAGTAAAGAAGTTTCTATAGTTGATACTGGAGCAAGCATTGGATCAAGAAGAATAAAGCTAGGCGTTTTATTTTCTAGTTCCAATGTAAAGGAACAAAGAAGAATGGTAAGGAACAGTGGCAGTTATTTGAGAATGAGAGTTTGTTCTCTTTGTAAGGAACAAACTAAGTGGCACTAAACAATTGTTAAAGGAACTTGTTATAAAAGGAACTAGACTTAGGCGTGCAAAGTATAACGGTTAAATATGAATTGAGTAAGTCATGCCTAAATTATAGGAAATTAGTTTTATCTAATTTAATCATAATGAAAAATCAGTTTTAAAAAGAAAATCTGTTTAAGGAAAAGATTTTTTTTTCGGAAAATAAGAAAATAATATCCGGTGTTTTAAAAGATTTTTTAAAAGATATTATTTTCTTAAAGATTAAAATTCAGTTTTAAAGATAAAAGTGTTTTTATAAAACTGATTTTCGGATAAAGCTCAAGGAACTCCTATTACTTAGGAGTTGGCTAAATATATCCACGTTCATATAGATCATGGGATCATGGGACATGATGAGAAACGTGTTCCTTAGGGGAAGGAACATCATGGGTTAATGGACTTAACATATAATCGAGTTTTAACTCCCACGTTCTTTATGATTACACTATAAATATGAAGTCTAAATAAGTTCCAAATGTGTCTGACTAAGTAATTAAGTGAGTTTAACTAATTAAGTGTCAGTGCCTTCATTCTCTCATAATAGCCATTTGTTCTTTGCTTTCTTACTCTAATTCCACTAAGCTTATTTCGATCAATTGTATTTTGGTTTTTGGGGTAAGGGAACTTTGAGTGAAGTTCTGTAAGAGAGAAGCTTTGAGTGAAGCTTGTATGGTGAGAAAACTTCGAGTGAAGTTGAGAGGAATCTGTTAAGGGAACATGGCTCAGGAACTTGAGTTTAGGAACTCAAGGTGTGGCTCGAGTTAGAATTAGGTTGTAACAAAGTTGTTTGGCCTAATTAGTGAAGAGTGAGTTTAAAATCCCTAGTGGTCGAGGTTGTTTCTTCTTGTTGGGCCCAAGAAGTTTTTCCTCGTAAAAATCCCTTGTGTTCCTTTAGCTTGTTTATTCGTTTAAGTTTTAATTTCCGCAAAAAGTTACGTTTATTTCTACACCTACAATTCACCCCCCCTCTTGTAGTGTTCCTAGGGAAATAACATGTGGCATTGTTGTTAGTCGTATAATATTTGTATCTGCGTTATTTATACGAAACGGACAATGTAGTTCTCGTGTCTGTGCCAAGTATAAAATGTGATAGTGTAGAGTGTGCGTATTTGTATTACGTTAATAATTATAGTTTTTAATTATAAAAACATTTACTTATAAATATTATTTTCAACGTTTTACTTGGTGCCTGAAACGTACGTTGTACTAGCGCTTTTGTACATTGTAGTATTTGCTTTAGGGAGTCCAAATTTCTGATTTTATTTGTGGTATACGAACGGTTGTGGACAGCCCTTTTTAAGCTCTTGTAACGTTAAAGTTAATCAAGAGTTATCTCTTCATTTGCCTCCTTAATACACCTCTTAAAGCACAAACCCTTCACTTTCATTTTTCTGATAATAAATCAAAAAACTTACCCCATATCACCTTCATTTTACATGCCTAACACAAGGAACAAGGGGAGAGGAAAAATTTTGTTCTTCCTTCACATTTTCTCACCCAAAAATCAGTCCACATTTCTTAGTTTCAAGCTATTCTTGCACCGGTTTTCAAGCACGTGTTGAGATCGTTGCGTTTGTGTTCATAGGAGACGAAGGTGGTGATATTCCACAAGGCGTTTAGAGTACATTTGAAGCTTTCTACTACGTTTCTCCTCAAGAAAAAAGGTAACTAGCGTTATTCTAGTTTGGTAGAGTATAGATTTTGAACTTAGGTTGTTAGAATTGCGTTACAGAACGTAGTATCATGCTAGGTGGAACTTAGAGGATTGTATGATTAAAGTTTCATGTGGATTTTATGGTTGTTGGTGTTGTTTTCATTATTTGGATTGCTACTATGATCATATTGTTAGGACATGTCAATTAGTTGTCTTCTTTTTGGTTGTTGTGGTTGAATTTATTTAATTGGTTCACTTTCATTTTTTCCTTGGATTTGGGTTGCTGTTGTTGTTGATGAGGTTTAGACACACTTGAGGGTGTTTGGTGTTGGGTGTTGGCATGAATTTGAGTTAGAATGGACGTAGGAGGCAAGGTGTAAAATCGTGGGGATTTCGGTTGGCATACGAGCGAAGCTCGCAGGCCACGAGCAGTTGCTGCTCGCGACTCGCGACGGCTGGGTGTCGCGACGCTCGTCGCACCTCGTGACGAGGGTCTGTCCCTGGGTGGTGAAGTTTTGATTAAAAATTTCCTTTTGGCTTACAGCATGGATGTCTTTGCTTGGTTGGTCTTAGGTATGTATGCTAAGTGTGTTAGAGTAAGTTTGGTTAGTTTAAACTAATATTTTAAGGGTATGTGCCCAACTTGTTTGGGTAGCTTACGGTTACTTGGTTAGGAGTGTGTGGAGGGCTTGTGCCTTGTCTTTGTTATTCATATAGGAAGGTGGTTAGATGTATACCTTGTTGTATGTACCATGGAAAGATGGATTAGATGGACTTGAGTATACCTTGTAGTGTATACCTTGTGTTGGTGGAGTTGTTTGACTCTAAGAACGGTGTGGTTCTAGAGATATGTGATCCTAAGAACAGTATGGTTCTAGGAATTTGTGTGATGATCCTAAGGGCGGTATGGTCCTAGCAATTAGATACTAACCTTGGGCGGTATGGTCCATTGGTTCAATTTACGGGTGGTATGATATGTAAAATTTAGCTATTCGAAAAGGGCGGTATGGTTCCTCGAATATGCAGGCTATTTGAAAAGGGCGGTATGGTTCCTCGAATATGCAAAGTAGGCCTTGGGCGGCATGTCCAATAAGTCTACTCACAGGCGGCATGGTCTGTTGTTTTTGAGCTTGTTGACTGCAGTTGTTGCATGGTTGACAAGGATTTGGTGTATTAGTGGATTTTCCTGATTGGTTGCTTATGGTTATTTGTATCCCTTAGCGGGTATGGTGTTCTTTGATGTTGATTCTAATTACTTTCAAGTTCATTATTTGTTTCTATTTGAACTGGGAGAGCTGCTAGTTACTTCCCACTGATTTTGGAAGTTGTTGAATTATTGTGCAGATGGTAATGCTGTTTAGGATTGTCACAGTTTGGACCGGGGTTGTGCGTTATAACCATGTGAGTAAGAATATGTGGTGCTAGTCATAGTGGACGAGCATTTCGAGACAGGAATTAAAACTAGCTACTTAGTTGGTCTTAAGTAGCTATCTCTTTAGTTTTATCATATGTTTTAACTACGGATTTCAGTTGTTTTGGGTTTGAATTTACTCTTTTGAGGTTTCTTATGGTAATCTTATGACATTTTGAGACTTGTTGGAATTAGGGTATGGGACCTCATTTTCCTTTTTTATATATATGACTCTTGAGTTGATTAATGTCTTTGAAGGCTTTACCTATTTATAGTCAGGCCCGGCCCTGGGGGTTGTTTTGAGGGGCAACCGCCCAGGGCCCAATAACATAAAGGGCCCAGTTTTTATATGAAGCTTTAGATATAAGGAAGTAACAACAACTATATCAAACAAAAGTAAACTTGGCATGTTGGTTTGTGCTATATTTACTATTGTAGAAGGTCCCATGTTCAAATCCTCTAAAGGCCAAAATGTAGTTTTTTTTTTTCCTTTTACATTTTTCTTTTTACATTAACCACGTGATCCTATCACCCTTGTTGCGGTAAGATTTTTGACAGGCCAAAATCAGATATCTTTGCTTGAAGACTTCCATTCAGTATAATATTTGGGGTTTTCACATCTTTGTTGACTAGAGGAGGTAAGGTATTAAACATAGCTTGAGCCTTTATACTATTTTAAACAAATTGATGCCTAACCTTGTGTAGCATCAATTGTTATATGTAGCTTTTTTTCCCAACTCAATAACTTGGAAGCTAGAAACAAAAATCATAAAAAGTTCTTACAAAATGGTATAATAACATAAACAATTGACATGAAGCAAATATAGTTGTAGCGGACTTACAATAATCTATTGTGAAAGTAACCCGTTCCCCAAAAATAAAAAAAGTCACGCTAAAATAAACAAGTCATCTTGATTTTACAATAACCTATTGTAAGTCTACCTCGAGATTTTGCATAGAAATATGAGTCATACATAAGATATTGGTTTGTTATAAAAATATATACTTGAATGAAAAATTCCTTCTTTCTTTTAATTGCCTAGTTTGACTGTAATTTAAGATATATACATGACTTTGATTATCTATTTTGGTGTGTACTTAAGAAAAAGCATAGTGTACTCAAGTAAAAAAAAAAGTACTACTTAGTGGCGAAAAATCTAGCTCTACCACCAGATGTAAGGGGCCCTAAAATTCAGTTTCGCCCCGGGCCCATAAAATGTCAGGAACGACCCTGTTTATAGTATCATAATCTACTCCTCAGAGTAGCATCTCCGTCTATTTGGTGTTTCCGCTGCCATTCTATGTATCATTTTCCTTACTTTAAATCTCCACTCTTCTTTGAATTGGATGGGATGTTACAGTTGGTATCAGAGCAAAACGTTCCAGAAGCTCTCTTTAAGTTGCTATTATTTCTAGAGAATGAGTAGACTTGTGACTAGGATTACTAGTGTCTTAGGCTTCAAGTCTAGTGTGTATGAGAGTTACCTGGGTAGGAAAGTAAACCTGGTGAATCATTTTTGTTTACCATATTTATCGATTTAATGCATTCTTATGTGAATTTAATTAACTAATGTGAAAGCTTCTGTTTTGTAGTATGCCTCCACGACAACAGTTGGCTGCTAGAAAGAAAGCCGCTCGTCGTCTTCGCGTAAGCCTGAAAAATGTTTTCATATCACTGTTACAACTTACAAGCACCCAATAAAAAAGAGACATAAAAATAAGAATAACAAACGAAAAAGAGAAACTAAATCTGACAAAAACAAATAAAAAAATAAAAAAACTGAAATGAAAAGTCTAAGAAGCAAATTGAAAACTAAAACGTAAGAGACAAAAAAATTAAGAAACTGAAATGAAAAAACTAAGAATCTGAAAAGAAAAAACAAAGAAACAAATAAAAAAAAGAAACAAATAAAAAAAAAGAAACTAAAACGTAAGAAACTAAGTGGGCGTTTGGTTCGTTGAGAGGAAAGGGAAAGGGTATGAGAAAGGGTTACAAGAGGAATGGAAAGGATTTCCCTTTGATTAAAAATGTTGTTTGGTTAGGAACATCAAAGAAAATGGAAAATTATTATTATTATTAAAATAATAATATATAATAATAAATAATAATACAATAATAATAAATAATAATAATAATTATTATTAAATAATAATCATAAATATAAAAATAAATAAATAATAAAAATAATAAATAATAAATAGTAATATTAATAATAATAAATAATAATTATTAAATAATAATAATAAATAATAATAAATACTTCCTCCGTTTCTTAATAAGTGCAACATAGATAAAGTGGGGGAATATCAAGGAAAGTAGAGAGAGAAAGTTGGGACCACAATAAAATAGAGTAATTCAAGTGATGAAACCAAAAAGTTGTGGTCTCCTCTTGTTTTCTAGTGGCATATTTGTAATAATATTGAACTTTTTTTTACCATTTTGAGCTTGGTTGCACTTATTGTGACTATTCCAAATGAGGGAAATGTTGCACTTATTAAGAAACGGAGGTAGTAATAATGATAATAATAATATTATTGAGAAACTGCTTGTGGTTTGCGGTTGGAGAAACGGCGGCGATGGACGTGTGGTTGAATGAAAAGATCTAGAGACGATGGGCTTCATATGGTTAAGTGACGAGCATCGCGTTGTTGAATGACAAGCGACAGGCTTTGTGTGAACGGACGAGCATCGTGCGCCGAAGCGACTAAATTTCGAGTGTGAGAAGGATCTAAGGGAAGCGAAGGCCAAGTGATGATTGCAATTGATGGTGAGTTTAACATGGATGAATAAAAGGATGGATCTGAGAGAAGAAGAAAGGCTGGGATAGAAAGAGGAGACCAAGTGTGAGGAGAGAGAGGAGACTGAGTTTGAGGGATAAACGACGCCTAAGGTTGAATGAGAGAAGTAAAAGGAAACCTAGTTGGGCCCCTTTTATTTTTAATTTTAAAAGTCTATTAGTGCGGTATTATGTAAGAACCGCAACAATAGCTTCAAATATTATTCTTTTAATAATATTTTAATCTATTGTCGCGGTTCTAGGAGGGAACCGCAAAGATAGATTTGGTCAAACCAGTCAAACAATTTTGAAAAAATTCCCGTTGACATATATTGCTGCATTTATTTGTACGAACCGCGACAAAAGGTTGATTTTTAATTTTTCTTTTCTTTTAACGTGGTTTATTGTTGCGTATGGGTAAGACTGCAACAATTTAGCAGCAACAACAATCAATTATTCTTATAGTGTAACGTACGTTAACGTCGTTAATCTTTAAGATAAATGATGTATTTTTTGAAAAGTGCATGATATATAGTGCGAAAAATAATTGTTAGGGCTATATGGTGAAAAATCTTATTTTTTATCATCTACCACAAAATGCTTGTTATGAACATTAGTTCGATTAATACTATTTATTAAAAATTTTATTACATAGCATTACAGCACACTAATAATATACACACACAACGCGGATATATAAGAAACTTTATTTCACAATATATTCTAACTGGCATAGCGTAAAGTATATATACATTTTCAAGTTCATTGTTATTTGTTTACGACTTCATCTGTTTTAATTTAGTTGCAACAATAGATTTTTTAATATCTGACAAATCATACCAATTTGTTGCAACTATTAAAAAACGGAGGAAGTATTTTCTTTTTTATAGAAGTCCACTATTACTCTTTGTATGAAGATTTATAATAGTAGCATCGCACGGGTGCGCTACTAGTTGTGCCTTATGGTTACCAAATTACTCATAAACTCTCAAAACTCAAGAGTCTTTCCTTTCTCACTTTGCTTTTGATCCAACTTTGTTTCCTTGGAATTTACAGTCCCCATTACATTGGTGACGGGCCTTTTCAATATGTTGCGCTGGTGTCCTTGAATATGGTTCCGCTTTCACACTGCTCGCATCACACGAGCAAATTCCATTCTTACAAGGGCAGCCCAACTTTAGGCATTCATATTTGTTACACTGCAATACTGGTTTTGCGTCAGTTCCATTTTCTCTTGAGACTGCAATACCTGGTGATTTCACAATGCTCAATCAGTTGTGAGTTAATGAAAGCTAAACTTACTTTAGAGACAAAGTATACATAAAAATCTAGAAAATATAGGAATGCTTTCATATTCCAGGGGACCCCTCACCCGGTGCCCCAGAGAACAATTTACTTAGTCAATTGTCTTCAATGTAATTTCTCTAAGGCCATGTCCAATTCCGTTCAAAAAAATAATGTATATTAATAATATTGAGTGGCACATATAATAGTAACAAAAAAGTGGGACAAGAGATTTAGACTCATAAAAAAGATTATAAGAAGAATAAAACACAAGCTTAATAAAGGCAGCTGCTTTTCTTCGTTCTTCTTTGTTTGCCTTACCAAGTGCAGTAGCAAAAAGTACCACCAAAAGAACAAAATCGAGACTCTTTCCCATGACTTTAATTGCTTCTCACAAAGTTTTCTCTGATTTCTGGCTGCTGATGCTCCTAATTTCTGCTATTTATAGTGACACTTTTGCAGTGTTATGTTATTCTTCAGGCATGTATAGTTAGATAGCTCAGGGTTAGGCAGATGGAACTCTCTACTTGTGCCGTGACTTGTTACAAAAGTATAAAATGAAGTGTTTGTGTTGTGTGGTTCTTTTTTTCCTTTTAACGATTTGTAAACATGGTATCAGTTATCACAATAAATTTATGTCATGAATATATAAAGAAACATTTGCTTCTGCCTTATAGGGGGGTCAGCCGACAGCAATAGAGAAGAACGTATGACATACGAATTTTGGATGCAAATTCCCTGTGGAGTTGAGAGTTTCTTTGTATGCTAGTTTGTTACCCTGCCTCTAAAAAGTAGAAGGATCAACTTTCTTTTTTCTCATTTCGATTGAATGCCTTAGCTTGAATTTGTTAGTTGGTGCTATGAATAACCAAGTACGGCACCGAGTTGGGGTTTAGGGGAAAAACGATATTTTGAAATCTGCTTCGAATGACCAAGCACGGCAACGAGTCGAGGTCCACTTCCTCACTTCCTTTTTAGTTGCTCAATATGCTTTTTCAAGGTCTTTAAGACATGACTTTATTGGAACATTTATAGTGTAATGGGTTTATAAGTTCATATGGTTCTATACTAGAAGAAGGAAGGTCTAGTATGCTAAGATTAGAAGATGGAAGACAAGTGAAACAATCAAGCAAAACAGGAATGTCGTCACTGGTCGCGACATCCGTCACAGGTCACGACCTGGGTACCGTCACTGGTCGTGACATCCATCACGGGCCGCGACCAACGTAATGTCGTGGCTCGTGATCTGTATCGCGGCTCGCGACGTGCTTACTATTTCGGAGCGTGAAATTTTGTGTGAACGGTTTATAACCGTTGTAATGTGTACGTTATACTTTTAATGACGTTCGGGAATTTTAGTCTGAGGATTAAAAGAATATTCAGGCAGTAACTACTCTAATCTAAGAAGGTACTATAAAAACTACCTTTTCATATGATGAATGAAAAAAACCAGTCTTCATATATCACAAAACTTGCTTTGCTTTAGAGAAACTTCTATATTTTCTCTCGAGTGTTCTTCACAAACAACAAACACAAGAATTTTTGTGGATTCACATAGAAGATCTTCTTGTGAATTGTTTTCTCCATTGTATCTCATTAGTTATTTCGTGTTAACCCATTGACCCTAGAGGGACGAAATTAAACTAATAGGAAAACGTAGTTTTCGTGCCTTGGAGTAGTATATCCGGTTCCCTTGTTGATCATACATTTAAAGTCTATTAGTTTAAATTTCTGCTTTTCGGATATGGCCCAATCACTCAAAGACATAACTATGAATTTCCAAATGTTGGACAAGTTCGAAGGGGTGGGTTATCAGATATGGCAAAAGAAGATGCATTTAACTTTGAATGTGGTGTACATTCTTACAACACCCATGCCACCATTGTAGGTTCCGCACCCAAATCCTTAGCTAATTGGACATCGTAAATTGCTTTAGAGAACAACAAAGCGACACCATCCACCTTTATCCACATGTTAAAAGCCCCCTTTACTTCCCAGTTTTCCAGTGGAATTCTACGTTTCTTCCTGAACTAATCAGTGTAAATTTCATTCGGGAGGGGACAGTTATTTGCACAGATGCACTTGTGAAGCTGGCAAGTAGGAATTCGTTTTTTCCCCAAGATAAACATTCTGATCATGACTAACATGCAAATCCATATGCAAGATTACTAGATTATTCGGGGGGTCAAGTTCAACATTAACATTACTTTGACGAATGTTAGTGAAAGAGTTATTTGGATACCAAGGTTAGGGAGGGGGAATATCAACCTGTAGAGCAGGGTGAACCCTAGCTCTATTATTAAAGTTTTGCAAAAGAAGACACAACCTGAGACTTGCTTGATTAAGCAAGGAAGATCTAGGAGTAATAGTAGGAGCAACAACATCAAGAATTGACCGTGCCGATACAGGAGAAATGGGAGGTAAATGAGATGCAACTAGGTCATTGAGCGATCTAGTTGGGTGAGAAATACAAAGAATGTTATTTTGTGAGAGAGAAAAAGGATGATTAATAGAGTTACCCCTTTGCTGAGCCCATTCAATGATTCCTAGGGCTTGTAACAAAGTGGGCCTTGCCAAAGTACCTATTTACCCCGCATTGGAGGATTCCTCAATTTCGAAATTAGGGTTTATAGTACTAAAAGAAGGTAAGGGATGAACTATAAGGTTTGTGAAAGCATATTGATGTTTTCATTAGGAATAGTATGGGAATCCATAGCACGAGACGGTTCACTTGGATCTGCAATGTTTGAAAATAGAATGGCCCATAAGGGTCCCCATCTAAATCGAAGCTCGAGCCAAGAGATCTAGTGACTAGTAGCTGAGGCGACGAAGTAGCATGCCAATTGCTTGACATAAGTGAAGAAAGACCTTCATGCATCTTAGAATTAGCATGCATGTCTTCTTTGTCCATGTATTCTTCTCCAGTACCATAATCACTAGAACAAGAAGAAGATATATTCGTAATATTTGCCAGTGGAGGATCTTCATAGGGTCTCATATGCCTAGGAGACTTAGGGAGGTTTTCTGGTTCATCCCTTCTCCATAAGTTCAGGTGAGAATTCTTGAACCTAAATCTATCCAGAGAACCTATAATAAGATGGTGTATGATTTAACATTATTTGGACCATAAAGAACCTTATGACCATTTCCTTCAAATTCATCAAGATGGTTGTGAATCTTCCTTTAAGCTTCTAAAGTGGAAAGATTATATTACAACGAATAGTTGAGTGGCCAACACAACAGCAAAGTTTACTAAACTTAAACACACCCTCATATCTGAAATAAATCCAAAGTACCTTATCCTCAAGGATAGATAGCATTCTGGAACTAAAGGACCGAAAGATCAATGACACTGACGCTCTCACCTCAAGTTGAAGAGGAAGACACTATGTGGATGTATCAACCTGATCCATAGAGCCAACATGATTTAACACCTTATGCACCTAATCTTGGTTCAGGAAACCAAGAAGCAACCCCAAAAGTCGAACCCAAGCCTAGCTGAATTAAAGTTGAGATGATGTGTGACTATAGTCCAATGCCCACATCTGAAAATGATAATTCGACCACCGATGATAGCAGTGTGATACATCATGTGTCCATCCACATCTCTATGGTTATCACACTCAAAGATATAAAAAGAACCAGTTTTATGAACATTGATGTTCCCTCTTCTCTCCCATTTACTATTAATCAGACCTAGAACTAAGAGAGGACTAGGAGGATTAAGTCCAAAAACAACCCCAATAACTGAAGTGTTGCAGCAAATATTAGAAATGGGGTTAAATGCAGGTGCATTAAAGAGAACCCCCATTCGAAAAATACTCAGGGAATTAGAAGGTTGCATGATAAAGAAAGGAACTAGACTGGAACTAACAGAGAGAGCAGAGAATAACAAGAGAAGTACTAAGAGAAATAAATGAAAATGACAAAGAACTAACGGAAAAGTGGAAGATGAAATGGATGTTGTAGGATTTATCTTAAATCAAGAGAAGCTAGAAGATAACTTATAGTATCGAAGTAGCAAGAAGCTTAATGTCGTGAGTGCAGGAATGCCAAGTGTACAACACCTGCTAGAAGACGGCCAGAGTAAGCCTTGAGACATAAAAGTAATCTTCTCCAATTGGTGGACACAGTTCCCAAAAGACTAGCAGCCAGTTTACCTTGGGTGCATCCTACGGTGCCAAAATAATTTGGGGTAAGAAATGGGAAAGATATCCTTGCATGCTACAGTAGAATGAAGTGACTCTTTGACTCCCACAATTTTAGTAGGCAAGCCTCTAAAAATACTAGAGAGAGAAAATTGACTGGTTTAAATTGAAGGCAATTTTCACCAAGTTAACATTAAGCAATTGTCAAATTAAGAGGACCTTATATTTTTTACAATTTTTTCATCATATACCGCTGAATTTTTTTTTTGTACCATATACCCATTCAAGTTTCCAAATTCACCATATACCCTTCACTTTTAAACAAATACATCCATTTGCCCTTAATGACCAACAACGTTGAAGTTCGTTAGTCACTAACCCCCTAATTCCTCCTATCCCTAATTAACTAACCTGAACCCTAACCCCCTCTATCCTAATTAACCCTAGACCCTGCCCTTTCTCTTCTTCAACCATAAGCCCTAACCACCCACCCACCACCCCTACCACACCCCTTCCCCCTCCCCTTCCCCCACCACACCAGCAGCCCTACCCCCCAGCCCTTTCCTCCGCAGCCCCACGACCCCCGTCGCCCCCATCCCTCTCCCCCACCCCCCTCAGGCCCTTCCCTCGACCAACCCCCCTCGCAAGCCCCTCTTGATCTGCACAGCGCTACATCATGCCTCTCCCCTTCCTCACAGCACCCGCACCACGCCCAACACATCTTCGCACCACCCTCACCCTTCCGGCTTCTGCCTTCCTCCAGCCCATCATAAATTCCAGCGCTTCAATCTCCTTTTTCCCTTCAACAGTCTTCTCGTTTCAAATATTTTCTAGCGTGATTGCAGGGGGAGGGGGTGAAGTGATTCAACATGGGAAGGGGATGGGGTGGCGCGATTCAGCAAGGAAAGAGGAGGGGGAGGGGTGGCGTGATTCAGTAGGGGAAGAGGCAAGGGAGGGGGTGGCACGATTCAGCAGGGGAAGGGGTGGAAGGGGAAGGGTTGTTGGGGAGGGAGGCTTCTAGGTGGGGAAGGGGTAAGGGGTTAGGGGAAGGGTGGTTAGGGTTAGGGTATTAGATCAGGGGTTAGGGTTAGGGTTAGGGTGTAGCTTAGGATTAGAGGGGGGATTAGGGGTTAATGACTAACACTAGTAGAATAAATGCTTATTGCTACGATCATTAAGTAGCCTATTGCGGCGGTTTTGGCCACGCAACAATTAAAGACACAACAATTGGTAATTAACCTATTGATGTTGCTTTTGATCGCAGCAATAGGTTAAGCTATTGCTACGGTTCCTCGCGAAAACCGCAGTAACAAGTTACACATATTATTGCTGCGAATTCTACCCAAAAACGCTGCAACAAATTTTTTTTAAGAATAAAAATACAGATCTATTGCTGCGGTTTTTTCACAAAACCGCAACAATATACGTAGGACAGGTTATAAAAAATCATTTCTCAAGGCGCAAATCTTTTGTAGGTATAGTCAAAGTTATTAAAATCGCGATTCAAATCTTAAAATCTTACGATTTTACGATTCAAAATATGGTAGACGATTCGATTCGCGATTCTAGACGATTCTATACATTTCTGTTGACTAGCGAAAACCTCGCAAGTTTAAATCATGATAACAAAAAAAACAAGAGATATATATTGTTAGTTATTGCCAATATAGTGGGTAAACAACTATTTTTTCCAATTTTTAGGTCTTTTAACTTTGAGTTTAGCATATTCAATGAAGATTGAGTGCAATATCTGGAGAATCTTACGATTCTACGATTCAATTTTACGATTCGATTCTAAAGGTTGTTTTCGATTCAAACTAGAATCTCGATTTTGACAACATTGGGTATAGTACAATTATAATATAAACATAGCGATAACAATCCACTGTTACAACTTATAACCACCCAATACAAAAGATAAATAAAAACTAAGAATAACAAACGAAAAAGAGAAACTAAATCTAAGTAAAACAAACTAAAAAAATTTAAAAACTGAAATAAAAAGACTAAGAAATAAATTAAAACTAAAACGTAAGAAGCTAAAAAATTAAGAAACTCAAATGAAAAAACTAAAAAACAAATAAAAAACAAATAAACTAAAACGTAGGAAACTAAAAGATTAAGATACTGTTTGTTGTTTGCGGTTGGAGAAACAGCGGCGATGGACGTGTGGTTGAACGACGAGATCTGGAGACGACAAGCTTCGTGGGGTTGAGCGACGAGCATCGTGTGGTTAAAAGACGAGCGACGTGCTTTGTGTGAACAGACAAGCAACGTGCACTGGAGCGACTGAATTTCGAGTGTGAGAAGGATCTAGGAAGCGAAGGCGAAGTGATGATTGGGGTTGATGGTGAGTTTATCATGGATGAATAAAAGGATGGATCTGAGAGAAGAGGAAATGTTGGGAGAGGCGGAAGAATGAGAGAGAGAGGTAACCAAGTGTAAGGAGAGAGAGGAGACCGAGTTTGAGGGATAAACAACGCCTAAGGTTAAATGAGAGAAGTAAAAGGAAACTAGTTGGGCCCATTCTTATTTTAATTTTAAAAGTCTATTGCTGCGGTTTTAGGTAAGAACCACAGCAATAGGTTCAAATATTATTTTTATAATATTATTTTAATCTATTGTCGCGGTTCTGGGAGGGAACCGCAACAATATATTTGGTCAAACTAGTCAAACAATTTTGAAAAACTTTTGGTTGACATATATTGCTGCAGTTATTTTAACAAACCGCAACAAAGGGTTGATTTTCAATTTTTCCTTTTCTTTTGACGTGGTTTATTGCTGCGTATGGGTAAAGCCGCAACAATTTAGCAGCAGCAATAAGCAATTATTCTTATAGTGTAATGTACGTTAACGTCGTTAATCATTAAGGGTAAGCAGATGTATTTCATGAAAAATGCAGGATATATGGTGAATTTAGAAACTTGCTAGGATATATGGTGCGGAAAAAAATTGCCAGGGGTATATGGTAAAAAAAAACGTATTTTTTATCATCTACCACAAAATGCTTGTTATGAACATTAGTTCGAGTAATATTATTTATAAACTTTTTATTACATAGCGTTACAACACACTAAGAATAACACACACACACAACGCGGATATATAAGAAACTTTGTTTCACAATATATTCTAAATGGCAGAGCATAAAGTATATATGGATGTCCAAGTTCATTGTTATTTGTTAAAACAATCACTTCATCTGTTTTCATTTAGTTGCAGCAATGGAATTTTTTATATATCACAAATAATATCCCTTTGTTGCAACTATTCAAAACCGGACGAAGTATTTTATTTTATAGAAGTCCACTATTACTCATAATATGAAGATTCATAATAATAGCGTCGCACGGATGCGCTACTAGTTCTGCCTTACGGTGACAAAATTACTCATAAACTATCAAAACTCAAAAGAGTCTTTCCTTTCTCACTTTGCTTTTGATCCAACTTTGTTTCCTTGGAATTTACAGTCCCCATTACATTGGTGACGGGCCTTTTCAATATGTTGCGCTGGTGTCCTTGAATATGGTTCCGCTTTCACACTGCTCGCATCACACGAGCAAATTCCATTCTTACATGGGCAGCCCAACTTTAGGCATTCATAGTTGTTACACTGCAATACTGGTTTTGCGTCAGTTCCATCTTCTCATGAGACTGCAATACCTGGTGATTTCACAATGCTCAATCAGTTGTGATCAAGGAGTTAATGAAAGCTAAACTTACTTTAGAGACAAAGTATACATAAAAATCTAGAAAATATAGGAATGCTTTCATATTCCAGGGGACCCCTCACCCGGTGCCCCAGAGAACAATTTACTTAGTCAATTGTCTTCAATGTAATTTCTCTAAGGCCATGTCCAATTCAAAAAAATAATGTATATTAATAATATTGAGTGGCACATATAATAGTACAAAAAAGTGGGACAAAAGATTTAGACTCATGAAAAAAATTATAAGAAGAATAAAAACACAAGCTTAATAAAGGCAGCTGCTTTTCTTCGTTCTTCTTTGTTTGCCTTACCAAGTGCAGTAGTAAAAAGTACCACCAAAAGAACAAAATGGAGACTCTTTCCCATGCCTTTAATTGTTTCTCACAAGTTTTCTCTGATTTTTGGCTGCTGATGCTCCTAATTTCTCTTATTTATAGTGACACTTTTGTAGTGTTATGTTATTCTAAAGGCATGTATGGTTAGATAGCTCAGGGTTAGGCAGATGGAACTCTCTACTTGTGCCGTGACTTGTTAGAAAAGTATAAAATGAAGTGCTTGTGTTGTGTGGTTCTTTTTTTCCTTTTAACGATTTGTGAACATGGTATGACAATAAATATATGTCATGAATATATAAAGAAACATTTGCTTCTGCATTATAGGGCGGTCAGCCGACAGTAATAGAGAAGAAAGTATGACATACAAATTTTGGATGCAAATTCCCTCTGGAGTTGGGAGTTTCTTTGTATGCTAGTTTGTTACTCTGCCTCTAAAAAGTAGAAGGATCAACTTTCTTTTTTCCTCATTTCGCTTGAATAACTTGAATCTGTTAGTTAGTGCTTCCAATAACCAAGCACGGCACCGAGTTGGGGTCTAGGGGAAAAACTATATTTTGAAATCTGCTTCGAATGACCAAGCACCGCACAGAGTCGAGGTCCACTTCCTCACTTCCTTTTTAGTTTCTCAATATGCTTTTTCAGGGTCTTTAAGACATGACTTTGTTGGAACGTATATATGGTAATGGGTTTATAAGTTCAAACTAGAAGAGGATGAGGTCTAGTATGCTAAGAATAGAAGACGCAAAACAAGTAAAACAATCAAGCGAAACAGGAAGGTCGTCATTGGTCGCAACATCAGTCATGGGTCGCGAGCTGGGTGGCATCACTGGTCGTGACATCCATCGCGGGCCGCGACCAGCGTGATGCCGTGGCTCACGGACTGTGTCTCGGTTCGCGACGTGCTTACTGTTTCGGAGCGTGAAATTTTGCGTTAACAGTTTATAACCGTTGTATTATGTACGATATACTTGTAATGACGTTTGGGAATTATAGTCCAAGGATTAAAAGAATATTAAGGCAATAACTACTCTAATCTAAGAAGGTACTATAAATACTACCTTTTCGTATGATGGATGAAAAAAATCAGTTTTCATACATCACAAAATATGCTTTGCTTTAGAAAAAATTATGTATTTTCTCTCTAGTGTATGTTCTTCACAAACAACTAACACAAGAGTTCTTGTTGATTTACATAGAAGATTATCTTGTGAATTGTTTTCTCCATTATATCTCTCATTAGTTATTTTGTGTTAACCGGTTGATCCTAGAGGGACAAAATTAAACTAACAAAAAAGCGTAGTTTTCATGCCTTGGAGTTGTATATCCGATTCCCTTACTGATCATACATTTAACAAGCTATTAGTTTAAATTTCTTCTTTTCGGATATGGCTCAATCACTCAAAGACATAACTATGAATTTCCAAATGTTGGACAAGTTCGAAGGGGTGGGTTATCGGATATGGCAAAAGAAGATGCACTTCTTGTTGACAACTTTAAATGTGGTGTACATTCTTACAACATCCATGCCACCTTTTTAGGTTCCGCACCCAAATCCTTAGCTAATTGAGCATTAGTAAGTTCATGTTAAAAGGGACACCCTCCACCTTTTTCCACATGTTAAAACCCCCCTTTACTTCCCAGTTTTCTAGTTGAATTCTACGTTTCTTCATGAACCAATTAGTGTAAATTTCATTCGGGAGAGGAGGTTGTTTGCAGAGATGCAATTGTGAAGCTGGCAAGTAAGAATTCATTTTTTACCCCAAGATAAAATATTTTGATCATGACCAACATGCTAATCCATAGGTAAGATTACTAGAGTTTTCGAGGGGTCAAGTTCAACATTAACATTACTTTGATGAATGTTTGTGAAGAGTTATTTAGAGACCAAGGTTGACCGGGGAGGGGGAATATCAACATGTGGATCAGGGTGAACCCTAGATCTATTATTAGATATTTGCAAAAGACGACGCAACCTGGGACTGGCTTGACTAAGCAAGAAAGATCTAGGAGTAATATCAGGAGCAACAACATCAAGAATTGACCGTGGCGAGACATGAGAAATGGGAGGTAAATGAGATGCAACTAGGTCATTGAGTAACCCAGTTGGGTGTGAAATAGACAGAGTGTTATTTTGTGAGAAAGAAAAAGGATGATTAATAGAGTTACCCCTTTGCTGGCCCCATTCAATGATTTTGAGGGCTTCTAACATAGTGGGCCTCGCCAAAGTACATGTTTACCCCACATTGGAGGACTCCTCGATTTCGAAATTAGGGTTTATAGTACGAAAACGAGGTAAGGTATGAACTATAGGGTTGTGAAAGTAGATTGATGTTCATTAGGAATAGTATGGGATGGCACGAGACAGTTCACTTGGATCTGCAATGTTTGACAAATAGAATGGCCCATAAGGGTTCCCATCTAAACATAAGCGCGAGCCAAGAGATCTAGTGACTAGCAGCTGAGGCGACGGAGTAGCATGCTAATTTCTTGATATAGGCGAAGAAAGACCTTCATGCATCTTAGAATTAGCATGCATATCTTCTTCGTCCATGAATTCTTCTCCAGTACCATAATCACTAGAACAACAAGAAGATATATTCACAATTTTTGCTAGCGGAGGATCTTCATAAGGTCTCATATGTCTAGGAGACTCAGGGAAGATGGTGAGTTTAGCATGGATGAATAAAAGCATGGATCTGAGAGAAGAAGAAAATGTTGGGAGTGGGAGACGAATGAGAGAGAGAGAGGAGACTAATTGTGAGGAGATAGAGGATACTGAGTTTGAGGGATAAACGACACCTAAGGTTAAATGAGAGAAGTAAAAAGGAACCTAGTTGGGCCCCATTTATTTCTAATTTTAAAAGTCTATTGTTGCGGTTTTATGTAAGAACTGCATCAATAGGTTCAAATAATTTTATTACAATAATATTTTAATCTATTTTTGCGGTTCTAGGACGGAACTGCAACAATAGATTTGGTCAAACCAGTCAAATAATTTTTGAAAAATATCTCGTTGACATATATTGCTGCAGTTATTTGTACGAACCACATCAAAGGGTTGATTTTAAATTTTTCCTTTTCTTTTGACGTGGTTTATCGCTGCATATGGGTATGATCGCAACAATTTAGCAGCAGCAATAAGCAATTATTCTTATAATGTAACGTACGTTAACGTCGTTTAGCATTAAGGATTAGTGGATGCATATTTTGAAAAGTGCAAGATATATGGTGAATTTGGATACTTGCGAGGATATATGGCGCGAAAAAAAATTGTCAGGGGTATATGGTGAAAAAACCGTATTTTTTATCATCTACCATAAAATGCTTGTTATGAACATTAGTTCGAGTAATACTATTTATAAAATTTTTATTACATAGCATTACAACACACTAATAATATACACACAATAATTCTTTGCTGCTTAGAAGTACATTGCTATCATTCTCTATGTTGGTGGGCAAACACCCTGTATTGTTGTTATTACTAGATTTATTGAGCGATCCTGGAATAATGTTGGTAAGCCTCCTATTTATCTTCATGAAAAAGGTTTTTTTCTTGTGAAATTTGCCAATATTGAAGATAGAAATGAGATTTTATACTATGGCCCTCATATGATCAATAGCAGGCCAATGGTTATCAAGGCTTGGACTCCTAATTTTGATTTCCAAGCTGAAATCCTTCGAGTGATACATTTGTGGATTAGGCTATATAACCTGCCTTTGAATTGTTGGGGTCTTGAGTCTTTGAGCAGGATAGGCAGTATGATTGGTGTTCTCCTATTTGCTAATGAATGTACTTCTGAGCAGCAAAGAATTACATTTGCCAGACTTCTTATTGAAGTAGATGTAACTAAAGAATTGCCTAAAACCTTTAATATTGAAGATATGAATGGCACAATTATTGAGCAAAAGGTTCACTTTGAGTGTGCTCCTCCATATTGCCTGAATACACTATTGGGCATAATTGTGCTAAGAAGATAAGTCAAGTTGTAAAGGAGCAGGTGGGCCCTAAGGAAAAGTGGATGCTTAAACCTGTTACTCAAGGGGGTAAGGCCCTAATGCCAATCATTGAGCCATTAAAAGAAGTAGATGTTGGTGCTAACTAGTAAAAGAAGTAGATGTTGTTGTTGTTGATCCTCCACATGAGAATGAATTAAGAGCTTTTATTATTCAGCCTAGGGGTGCTGTGACGAAGCCTGATGCTCCTCAGCAAGTGAAAGATCCACCTCCTATATGGAACATTGTCATTAAAGGGCAAAAGGGTAAAGACATTGTGGGGCCTGGAGTAGTTACTCATTTGGTGGATGAAGTTGGTGTCAGCACATTCACCATTTCTCCCTGTTGATGTATTTGTGCACTTGGAATGTTAGAGGCTTAAATAATCCCTATAAAATAGTATAAGTTAAAAAGTTTGTTAGTCAGAATAAGCTAAACTTCTTTGCTCTGCTTGAAACTAGAGTGAAGCAGCATAATATTAGTAAAGTTATGAAGAAGTTTGGGAGTAATTTGAAATGGGAAGATAACTATGATATTCAAGATGAAGTGACAGGCTTCTATAGGTAGCTTCTTGGGTCAGCAGTTGATTCTCTTCCCATGATAGATGTTAACTTGGTTAGAAATGGTGCTCAGGTGTCTCAGGCTGCTGCTAGTGATCTGATCAAGGCTATTACCCACAGAGAGATATGAAGCTCTAAGTTCTATTGATGATAGCAAAGCCCCAAGTATTAATGGCTTTAATAGCCTATTCTTCTAAAAGGTTTGGCATATTACATAGTTTGATATTATAATGCTCTCAACCACTTCTTTGATACTAGAGAACTTTACCATGCTATCAACTACACTCTTGTTACTTTGGTCCCCAAGGTGAATAGCCCTTCTTATGTTAAAGACTATAGGCCTATTGCCTGTTGTATAGTCTTACAATAGATTATTGCCAAGATCTTAACCAGAAGGATGCAGAGCATGATCGGTGATGTGATTAATCTAGCTCAGGCTGGTTTCATGCCTGGAAGAAATATTTCTGACAATATCTTGCTTGCTACAGAGCTCATGAAAGGCTATAAAACAAAGCATATTTCTTCAAGATGTATGTTGAAGATGGATCCAAAGAAAGCTTATGATTCTATAAAATGGCCTTTCTTGCATATGATGATGAATAAGCTAGGCTTTCCTACTAAATTCATTGGGTGGGTTATGGCCTATGTATCTTCTGTCTCATTTTCTATTTTAATAAATGGCACAGCATGTAATCCCTTCAAGGCTAAGAAAGGATTCAGACAAGGTGATCCTATGTCACCCTTCCTCTTTGCTATAGGAATGGAGTACCTTTCAAGATGCCTTTGCATCCTTAAACATACCCCAAACTTCAATTTCCATCCTATATGTGAAAGGTTGCATATCACACACTTGATGTTTTCTGATGACATTCTCATGTTTGCCACAGCTGATCATAGCTCACCAGTTGTTGTTTGATGCTTTTAGCATGTTTTCTTATGCTTCAGGTTTTGTGGCAAATCTGGAGAAAAGTAACTTGTATATTGTCGGTGTTTCTGAAGATGAGAAGCTTTCTCTCCAGCTTCTTACTCAAGTGCCTATGGGTACTTTCCTATTAAGTACCTAGGAGTGCCTCTCACAACTAGGACACTCTTCTACTAAGAGTGCAAGCGTTTAATAAAAAGATTGTTGCTAGTGTTGAGGCTTGTTTAGTCAAAAAGCTCTCCCATGCTTCTCGACTTCAACTTGTTGGTGATATTCTTCATGCCTTTTAGCTATACTGGTGCCAAATCTTTGTTCTCCTTAAAAAAAGTCATGAAGGAAGTCCAAAGCATTTGTAGAAATTACTTATAGAGTGGGCAAAGTGAAGGGAAGAAGGCTCCTATTGCTTGGGATACCTTATGTATGAAGAAATCTTGTAGAGGTTGGAATTTGAAAGATTTAGCTGTCTGGAAGAAAGCAGTTGTGGTCAAGCATTTATGGGTTATCACTCGGAAGCAATATAGGATTTGGATCAAATGCATACATGCCTATTATATCAAACAAAACAACCCCCTTACCATGGTTATACCATCCAAACTCTCTTGGGTTATTAGGAAGATTATGGCTAGAAGACAAGTGTTCATCGAAAAATATACTCAAAACCTTTTTAATGCAGATCATTTCTCCATTATAAAGCTTATATGGCCATGAGAGAAGAACCTATAGTCCTTGTGTTTGGAGGGCTTCACTTAGATCTTGTTCAAAGTTGTAAGCAAATTATGTTTAAAGTATATATGGATTTCCAAGTTCATTGTTATTTGTTAATCACTTCATCTGTTTTCATTTAGTTGCAACAATGGAAGTTTTTATGTCTCACAAATAATATCCCTTTGTTGCAACTATTCAAAAACAGAGGAAGTATTTTATTCTATAGAAGTCCACTATTACTCGTTATATGATGATTCATAATAGTAGCGTCGCACGGGTGCGCTACTAGTTGTGCCTTATGGTGACCAAATTACTCATGAACTCTCAAAACTCAAAAGAGTCTTTCCTTTCTCACTTTGCTTTTGATCCAACTTTGTTTCCTTGGAATTTACAGTCCCCATTACATTGGTGTCGGGCCTTTTCAATATGTTGCGCTGGTGTCCTTTAATATGTTTCGGTTTTCACACTACTCGCATCACACGAGCAAATTCCATTCTTACAAGGGCAGCCCAACTTTAGGCATTCATAGTTGTTACACTACAATACTGGTTTTGCTTCAGTTCCATTTTCTCTTGAGATTGCAATACCTGGTGAATTCACAATGCTCAATCAGTTGTGAGTTAAAAAAAGCTAAACTTACTTTAGAGACATAAGTATACATAAAAATCAAGAAAATATAGGAATGCGTTCATATTCCAGGGGACCCCTCACCCGGTGCCCCATAGAACAATTTACTTAGGCACTTGTCTTCAATGGAATTTCTCTAAGGCCATGTCCAATATCTTTACCTCAAATACCTTGTCGCGAAATTTAGATTTACTATCTCTCTGACCCTACCTCACTTAAATCTAATAATGTATATCAATTCCTTTCAAAAAAAAATAATGTATATTAATAATATTGAGTGGCACATATAATAGTACAAAAAAGTGGGACAAAAGATTTAGACTCATAAAAAAGTTTATACGAAGAATACAAAACACAAGCTTACCAAGTGCAGTAGCGAAAAGGACCACCAAAAGAACAAAATCAAGACTCTTTCCCATGCCTTCAATTGCTTCTCAAAAGTTTTCTCTGATTTCTGGCTGCTGATGCCCCTAATTTCTGCTATTTATAATGACACTTTTGCAGTGTTAAGTTATTTTTAAGGGATCTATAGTTAGATAGCTCAGGGTTAGGCAGATGGAACTTTCTACTTGTGCTGTGACTTGTTAGAAAAGTATAAAATGAAGTGCTTGTGTTGTGTGGTTCTTTTTTTTCCTTTTAATGTTTTGTGAACATGGTATCACAATAAATACATGTGCATGAATATATAAAGAAACATTTGCTTCTGCCTTATAGGGGGTCAGCAATAGAGAAGAACGTATGACATACGAATTTTGGATGCAAATTCCCTGTGGAGTTGGGACTTTCTTTGTATGCTAGTTTGTTACCCTGCCTCTAAAAAGTAGAAGGATCAACTTTCTTTTTTCTCATTTCGATTGAATGCCTTGAATTTGTTAGTTAGTGCTTCGAATAACCAAGCATGGCACCGAGTTGGGGTCTAGGGGAAAAACGATATTTTTGAAATATGCTTCGAATGACCAAGCACGACACAGAGTCGAGGTCCACTCCCTCACTTCCTTTTTAGTTGCTCAATATGCTTTTTGAGGGTCTTTAAGACATGACTTTGTTGGAACATTTATAGTGTAATAGGTTTATAAGTTCATATGGTTTTATACGAGAAGAGGAGGAAGTCTAGTATGCTAACATTAGAAGAGGTAAAACAAGTGAAACAATCAAGCGAAACAGGAAGGTCTTCACTGGTCGCGACATCCGTCACGGATTGTGACCTGGGTGCCGTCACTGGTCGTGATATCCATCGCGGGCCGCGACCAGCGAGCAGTAGTGTGGCTCGCGATCTGTATCGCGGCTTACAGCGTGCTTACTGTTTCGGAGCGTGAAATTTTGCGTGAACGGTTTACAACTGTTATATTGTGTACGTTATCCTTTTAATGACGATTGGGAAGTTTAGTCAGAGGATTAGAAGGATATTAACGCAATAACTACTCTTATCTAAGAAGGTACTATAAATACTACCTTTTCATATGATGGATGAAAAAATAAGTTTTCAGATATCACAAAACTTGCTTTGCTTTAGAGAAACTTCTGTATTTTCTCTCTAGTTTTCTTCACAAACAAAAAAACACAAGAGTTCTTGTTGATTCACATAGAAGATCATCTTGTGAATTGTTTTCTCCATTGTATCTCATTAGTTATTTCGTGTTAACCCGTTGATCCTAGAGGGACGAAATTAAACTAATAGGAATGCGTAGTTTCCGTGGTGGAGTGGTATATTTGGTTCCCTTGTTTATCATACATTTAACAATCTATAAGTCTAAATTTTTCTTTTCGGATATGGCTCAATCACTCAAAGACATGACTATGAATTTCCAAATGTTGGACAAGTTCGAAGAGGTGGGTTATCGGAGATGGCAAAAGAAGATGCATTTCTTGTTGACAACTTTGAATGTGGTGTACATTCTTAAAACACCCATGCGACCTTTTTAGTTTTCGCACCCAAATCCTTAGCTAATTGAACAACAATAACTGCTTTAGGGAACAACAAAGCGACACCATCCACCTTTTTCCACATGTTAAAAGCCCCTTTGCTTCCCAGTTTTCCAGTTGAATTCTACGTTTCTTCCTGAACCAATCAGTGTAAATTTCATTCAGGAGAGGAGCGTTATTTGCATAGATGCACTTCTGAAGCTGGCAAGTAGGAATTCGTTTTTCTCCCCAAGATAAAACATTTTGATCATGAACAACATGCAAAACCATAGGCAAGATTACTAGAGGATTCGGGGGTCAAGTTCAACATTAACATTACTTTGACAAATGTTTGTGAAAAAGTTATTTGGGGACCAAGGTTGGGGAGGGGGAATATCAACCTGTAGATTAGGGTGAACCCTAGCTCTATTATTAGAGCTTTGCAAAAGACGACGCAACCTGAGACTGGCTTGACTAAGCAAGGAAGATCTAGGAGTAATAGCAGAAGCAACAACATCAAGAATTGAACCGTAGGGAGACAGGAGAAATGGGAGGTAAATGAGATGCAACTAGGTCATTGCCCCAGTTGGGCGGGAGAAATAGACGGAGTGTCATTTTGTGAGAGAGAAAAATGATGATTAATAGAGTTACCCCATTTTTGAGCCCACTCAATGATTCCTAGGGCTTCTAACAAAGTGGGCCTCGCTAAAGTACTTGTTTACCCCGCATTGGAGGACTCCCCAATTTCGAAATTCGGGTTTGTAGTACTAAAAAGAGGTAAGGGATGAACTATAGCGGTTGTGAAAGCAAATTGATCGATGTTCATTAGGAATAGTATGGGAATCCATAGCACGAGACGGTTCACTTGGATTTGCAATGTTTAACAAATAGAATGGCCCATAAGGGTCTCCATCTAAACCGAAGCGCGAGCCAAGAGATCTACTAACTAGCAGCTGAGGCGATGGAGTAGCATGCTAATTGCTTCACATAGGTGAAGAAAGACCTTCATACATCTTAAAATTAGCATGCATGTCTTCTTCGTCCATGGATTCATCTCCAGTACCATAATCACTAGAACAAGAATATATATTCGTAATATTTGCCAGCGGAGGATCTTCATAAGGTCTCATATGCCTAGGAGACTCAGGGAAGTTGTCTGGTTCATCCCTTCTCCATAAGTTGAGGTGAGAATTCCTGAACCTAAATCTATCCGGAGAACCCATAATGAAATTGGTGTATAATTTAGCATTATTTGGACCATAAAGAACCTTATGACCATTTCTTTCAAATTCATCAAGATGGTTGTGAATCTTCCTTTGAGCTTCTAAAGTGGAAAGATTACAACGAATAGTTGAGCGGCCAGCACAACCGCAAAGTTTATGGAACTTAAACATACCCTCATATCTGAAATAAATCCAAAGTACATGATCTTCATACAAGGGTAGATAGCATTATGTAACTAAAGGACGCAAAAGATCAATGAGCACTAACGCTCTCACCTCAAGTTGAAGAGGAAGACACCCTGTAGATGTATCAACCTGATCCACAAAGCCAACATGATTTAACACCTTATGCATCCAATCTTGGGTCAGGAAACTAAGAGCCAACCCCACAACTCGAACCCAAGCCTTGCTGAATGAAAGTTGAGATGATGTGGGACTCTAGTCTAGTGCCCACGTCTGAAAGTGATAATTCGACCGTCGATGATAGCAGTGTGATATATAATGAGTCCATCCACATCTCAATGGTTATTACACTCAAAGATATAAAAATAACTAGTTTTATGAGCATTAATGTTCCCTCTTTTCTCCTAGTTACTATTAATCATACCCTGAATTAAGAGAGCACTAGGAGAATTTGGTCAAAAACCGACCCCAATAACTGAAGTGTTCCAGCAAATATTAGAAATGGGGTTAAATGCAGGTGAAAGCTAAGCCAAACCCAAACCCTAATCCTAACCCCTAATCTAATACCCTAACCCTGACCACCCTTCCTCTACCCCTTACCCCTTCCCCCACTACTCTACCACCCAGAAGCCCTCCTCCCCCCAACCCTTCCCCTTCCCCTTCCCCTGCTGAATCATGCCACCCCTCCCTTGCCTCTTCCCCTACTAAATCGCGCTACCCCCTCCCCCTCCTCTTTCCCTGCTGAATCGCGCCACCCCCTCCCCTTTCCCTGTTGAATCGCGTCATCCCCCCCCCCCCTGCAATCGCGCAAGAAAATATTTGAAACGAGAAGACAGCTTAAGGGAAAAGGGAGATTGAAGCACCGGAATATATGGTAGATTGTAGGAAGGCAGGAGCCGGAAGGGTGAGGGTGGGTGCAGAGATGTCTTAGGCATGGTGCGGGTGCTATGAGGAAGGGGAGAGGTGTGGTGTAGCGTTGCGCATGCGCAGGTAAGGAGGGGCTCGCCAGGGGGGTTGGTGGGGGGAGGGGGATGCGGGATACAGGGGTCGTAGGGCTGCGGGGGTGGGGCTGCTGGTGTGCTGAGGGAAGGGGTGGGGGAGGGGTGGTGGGTGGGTGGGTGGTTAGGTTGTATGGTTCAAGGGGGGAAAGGATAGGGTTTAGGGTTAATAAGGCTAGAGGGGGTTAGGGTTTAGGTTAGTTAATTAGAGTTAGGAGGATTTAGGGGCTTAATGACTAGCAAACTTTAACGTTGTTAGTCATTAAGAACAAGTTGATGTATTTCTTAAAAAGTGAAGGGTATATGGTGAATTTGGAAACTTGAATGGGTATATGGTGCGAAAAAAATAATTACAACGATATATGGTGAAAAAATCGTAAAAAATATAAGGTCCTCTTAATTTGACAATCATTTAATGTTAACTTGGTAAAAATTACCTTCAATTTAAACTAGTCAATTGTCTCTCTGTAGTATTTCTAGAGGCTTTCCCACTAAAATTGTGGGAGTCAAAGAGTCACTTCATTCTACTGTAGCATGCAAGGCTAACTTTCCGATTTCTTCTCCCAAATTATTTTGGTACTGTAGCATGCACCCAAGGTTTTCTAGCTGCTAGTCTTTCGGGAACTATGTCCACTAATTGGAAAAGATTACTATTCTGTCTCAAGGCCTACTCTGGCTATCTTCTAGCAAGAGTTCAAGGAAAGTGAGATAAAAAAAAGTGGCAGGAAAAAGTCTTTAAATATTTTGGGAAGGATCCAAAGGTCTAAACAAGAAATATATGGAGAAGAAACACTCCAGCGCCACAAATGTGGGAAATAACATAGATTTCGTGGCGACTAATTTGTGGCCCTTATTAGGAAATAGTGACTTACTCAACCTTCTAGTAATTTGCAAGGCTTGGGGTGAAGGCTTTACCAAACAATTCCCCCCCCCCCCGATCTAGCCTATATGATCAACAGATCGATCATTTGTATGAGCAGCCTAAGGGTATTCATAAGAAAATACCGGATGGTCCAATTGGAAAATAACACTAGCTTCAAAAAGCTAATCCAATATAAGTGTACTTGTCGTTTATGGCAAGAGCATATGATGGATATGGGTTTCCCTGTGCCTTTAGATGAAGATTACTCGGATGATGATGATCCATATGTGGACGAGAATGAGGAGCCACAAATCATCATTAGTTTTGCCCATCTTAGGGCAAGTTAGAGTATTAGAATAAAATGTTGAATGTCAGTATATTAAATCTAGTTCATGAACTATTATGCTTAATGTTCGTAGTATTTCTTCAAAATACTATGTAACACTTGTTGATGATTAATAAAGTGCATTTTCATTTCATGTTAAGTTGACGGTAATACAAAATGAACATATCAAGATAGATTTCTACCCTTTACGTGCCAAATTACGTATTTAAGTTCATAATACTCAATTATAAACTCAAATGTTTAAAGTATATAATGAACTAAAGAATTAAAGATCTAAGCCCTAAAGTCTATAATATAAGGTCATCATGAGACTTGCAAACTAATTGGTCCAGAAATCTCCTATACTTCTCGGAAAAAGAGTCTCAACGTTTATTGGTTAATCTTAGAAGTTATTACCAAAATGATCGTTACATCAAACCAATTGGTTATTTAAAGAAGTTGAGTTAACAAGTCTTTCTTATCATTTCACTTCTATCTCATAAAGTTAAAAGTCTCTTCCATCATTCTATTTTTCATCTTACAAAATTCAAAGGAGATGGATATAGTAGGCAACTTTGATGAAGATTGTTTCAACCACCAACAATCACTGCATGTTGTTCAAGAAGATAAAGCATCTTTTATAACAATGAAAAGACAATTGTGGGGTGAGTAAATGGCTAGGATCTTTGGAGATAACCCTATAATGGAGCCAGAAGATCCATCGCTGGCAGAATCAAACGTCACCAAAGTTGGCGTCAGCATAGACATTTTAGCCACATACATCTGGCCAAAATTACTAGCTACTTCGCAAGACAAACTATTATTAGTTTGTAAGAAATGGGGAAAAGAGGTAACAAATGCCTTTAACTTTCCAAGACCCCAAACTCTAAATTGGGTCTATGCAAAGCGCTTGGTTCTCACCTGCACACAAACCTCTGTTAAGGTGGTAAGAATAGAACCACATCAAGATGAGGCAGAAGGAAGGACAATACACTCCAAGTGTTTATGTCAAGTGTGGGGCTTATGGGCCTCAGGAGGCTTTTTTCCTTGGATGTACTTGGCCCTACTAAACAGAAGATACATCTGGGATAACTCTTATCACATGATGATCTTCAAGGGGAGGTTCAATTACGTTCCTGGAGATGGCTACTAGTTTGTTGTCATAAGATATGCAGCGGGACATGAAATTGAGGATGAAACTACTATACCATGGTAGGACTCGTTTATAGAGAGCATCTCCAGAGGATACCCATTAGAGTATTCGATTAGGTTGTAATATTTGTCTACAAATAGATAAATTTTAACGCTTATAAAATTACTTCTAAAAGTAATTTGTCGAATGTAAAATGAAATTTGAATTATCAATAAAATAACTGGATTTATTGCAAGTTATTATGTGTCTTTTGATGCTTATTTTTCTCTTTAAATAACTGCCCTATAATTAAGCAATTAAGACAATAAGTGGATAAAAACTTTAAGCCTTTGCCTATAAATATATGTGTATAGATACAACATATTTGAAGGTCGAGAATGGATTTTTCTCGTTTATCTATCTTTCGTCCAATAATTCTAGTATATAAACCATATCCTTTGAAATGCCCAAATCATCACAAAGCATTAGATATTATATCTGGAGATAAGGATGAGTTTATGAAAGAAAAATCCATTAAATGGAATGCCACAATCAGTAAATATTTTGGTAATAATCCTATTATACAAAAGGATCCAAAACATGTAAATAAATCTAAGGCCTTTCAAATATGGTCATATTTATATTTAATGCGAGAATGGATATTTTCAAAACTTTATACAAATGGTCAAGTTACTTCTTTATTGGTGTGCAAGTCATGGGGTAAAACCATAATGGAAGAAATTTGGCAACCTGATATGCCTTGGAGATATCTAAAAAGACTTTTTGTTAAAGGAAATACAAAGAGTATAAAAGTCTTTCAAATGGCGAAGGGATCATCTTCAAGAGATGTAGTACAATATATATGTACACGCCAAATATGGCATTATCTCATGGTCCTTGGTATAGATCCCTATTTGATGTTACAAAATTATCCCCTAGGATCAGGTCCTAGACAAACCTTTTTAATTGATTTCACATTGGCTAGAAGAAAAAAATGGAAGGAATACATGACAGATTATTCTTTTCAACCAAATTCAACCATCCTAAAGAAAGATTTGTCGATCACCTTTATGGAAGAAGCTACTTTTAGGATGCTATTAAAACAAATTAGGCATAGCCATTAAGATATTTCTCTGCTAATAATTTGTGGGTTCTGAGCACATCACCTCACAAATAAGGGGGGCAATTTCCTACCACCATTTTTATGCCATAACTAGCATTTATTATGATACATCGTAATAATAAACCCCAAAGGGTTTAATGTTTATATAGATGTGAAGGCCCAATCACGCTTAAAGGCCCATGATATGTAGTAAACAAAAGTCAACAACCATAAGTCAATGACGGAAAGCCCACCAGTCAAGAATGGTCAAGAGGTGGAAGTCAAGTAATGCTAAAAACATAGACAAAGATGTGGGTGATAGTCAATCTGATCATGGGGCATGGAAGCACGTGGGTAATGGGACGTGGTTACCATGGCACCAAAAGATGCAGTTATGATTTGAATCATAAATGATTCAAATCATTTCCATCCAAAGAAGTTAGGAAGTTACGGATGATAATGAAGTATAATTATAAGAAGGAGGATCAGAACAAAACAACAAACGCAACACACATCAAACGTGCAATTTACTTTCTTCTCTAGCGTAGCACCCCCTTCTGGGGTTATAGTTAGTCCTTAGCCTACAATTAGAGCATGTATTGAGTAACAAGTTTGTTCAATCTCCAGTTTTAGTCGAAATTGATGGAGGTATTTATCTTGATGTTTGTCCGTTAATTGTTGACCTGGTTTATCTTCATGTGTGTTATAAAATCTTTCTAGAAGTTTTTGATATGAGTAGGAATATTCAGCTTTAATTAATAGATTAATTATTGCATTAATCATCTTATTTAATACCCATCGCTTGAATTTATTAGGCGTTATAGTTTATTTACATTAGGCTATAACAAAGTATGTTAGCAAGGTTTTATCTAATTAAAACCGGTAACCCCCAGGGACTTAAGACTCCCGTGACATTCAGTATCTAACTATTGGGTGTGCATTGACTTGTTTGCAAAGTCATCCAACTGATTTTGTGCCAATAGTTTAAGATCTCTAAGACCGAAGTGGAACTTCAACTTAATGAAAAGGTTAAAAGACATCGGACGGATAGGGGTGGTGAATACTATAATCCTAGCTATTTTAGTTCCATTGGTGTAATTCATGAAACAACCAGACCATAGTCACCTCAAAGTAATGGTATAGCGGAAAGGAAAAATAGGGTTCTAAAAGAAATGATTAACACCATGCTTTATAATTCGGATCTTAATGACGGTTTTTGGGGTGATTGCAATTCTAATGACATGTTATATATTAAATCGAGTTCCTAATAAGAGGAATATGACTAGCCCTTATGAACTTTGGTGTAACAAAAAGCCTAATCTCAATTACCTTAAGGTATGGAGTTGTAGGGCAATTGTCAAATTGACGGAACCTAAAAGAAAAACAATAGGTAAAAACGGAATTGATTGCATTTTTATGGGCTATGCGGAACATAGCAAAGCCAATATGTTTTATGTCATTGAACCTAATGATTTTGTCTCTATCCATACTGTGATAGAGTCAAGAGATGCAATATTTGATGAGACTCGATTATCATCGACTCCAAGACCAAAGGACATAATACCTAGTACTAGTTCCAATGTTGTGGATGATATTAACAATTATCATGATACTGCAACACCATAAATTAGAAAAAGTAAAAGAATTAGAAAAGAGAAATCTTTTGGACCGGATTTTCAACTATACTTAGTTGAAGAGTCAAGAGAGTCGATTGTGACTAAAATATCATATTGTTACAATTTGGAGAAGGATCCTAGGACCTTTGATGAGGCTATGAAGTTTCATCATTCTGCCTTTTGAAAAGAGGCGGTGAATGATGAAATGGATTCAATAATGGGAAATCATACTTGGAATTTAGCTAATTTACCTCTCCTTGCAAACCACTAGGTTGTAAGTGGATTTTCATAAGAAAAAGGAAGATCAATGCAACCATTCTAAAACATAAGGCTCGGTTAGTGGTCCAAGGTTTTAGACAAAGATATAGTATCGATCATTTTGACACTTATGCTCCGATTGCTAGGATAGCTACCATTACACTTTTGATAGCATTGGCTACGATTCATGGTCTAGTAATTCACCAAATGGATGTCAAAACTGCCTTGGTTAATGGTAAATTGAAGGAGGATGTGTACATGAAACAACCTGAAGATTTTGTAGTCAAAGGACAAGAGATTAAGGTTTGCAAACTAGTTAGATCTTTGTATGGTCTTAAGCAAGCACCTAAGCAATGGCATCAAAAATCTAATAAGGTCATTTTTTCTAGGGGGTTCAAAATAAATCAGTCTGATAAGTGTGTATATAGTAAATTTGATAATAATGGTAATGGAGTTATAATTTGCTTATATGTTGATGATATGCCTATCATTGGGACTGATTTGGAACAAGTGCAAAAGACCAAACGTTTTCTCTCTTCTAGCTTCTCAATGAAAGATTTGGGTGAAGCGGATATTATTCTAGGCATTAGAATAGTGAGAGGTAAAGGGTCAATTTCTTTATCACAATCTCATTACATTGAGAAAGTGATCAAGAGGTTTAATAAATCGAACTAGACTCATTTTCTACTCTGATGGATCCTAGTGTTCACTTGGTTCCAAGTAGTGGTACTCCTATTTCACAATTGGAGTATGCAAGTTTAATTGAAAGCTTGACATATGCTATGACTAGCACTCCGTCGGATATAGCTTTTGCTATTGGTAAGCTCAGTATGTATACTAGTAATCCTAGTATGTTGTATTGGCAAGCATTAAGAAGTGTGCTTAGGTATTTGAATAAAACCTTGGATTATGTCATAACCTACAAAGGAGCGCAAGAACCTCCTATATATTCTAGAAGGTTACTCGGATGCTAGTTGAATTTCCAATAAGGAAGATTATTCATCCACAAGTGGATGGGTGTTTCTTCTTGGAGGAGGTGTTATCTCATGGGCATCCAAGAAGCAAACATGTATAACAGATTCAACTATGCATCGAAATTCATTACATTGGCATCTCGTTGCCAAGAAGCAAAATGGCTAAGGAATGTGTTGAGTGAGGTTGACTTGTGGGTCAACCTATGTCATCTCTTGCTATTCATTGTGGCAGTGCATCAGCCATAGCTAAAGCTTATAGTGAAGTCTACAATGGCAAGTCAAGGCACATTGGAGTTAGACTTAGCTATGTGTGTGAAAGGATAAGGAATGGTTGTATAACTATTGATTTTCACTAGTGGAAAAAACTTCACCTGATGCGGTCAAAACTGGCCTTTCTGATGCGGTTTTGGTCCGCATCAGGTGGGTGCACAACAGCTTATAAAGATTTTTTGATGCGGTCCTAAACCGCATCAGAAAATGATTTACTGATGCGGTTTTACTTAAAACCGCATCAGATAATCATAGTAACTGATGCGGTTTTAAAGTAAAATCGCATCACTAAATCTACATACTGATGCAGTTTTACATAAGAACCGCATCAGAATATAGAATGTAATTGTAAAAAAAAAGTTGCAGACCTGCAGCGGCAGGTCTGCAACTTTAACATTCCTCTCTCAAGTCTAATTTTGGCACTAACACTCCTCTCTCAAGTCTCAGTGTTACCAAAACATAAATTGAATGAGGGAGGAGGGAAGGAGTGAGAGAGAAATATGAGGAAACGGGGCTCAAATGTTCAATATATTAAAAAAAACCCTATTTCTAAAAGACATTAAAAAACCCTAATAACTCTATTGTTGCGGTTTCTTCTAGGAACCACAGCAATAGGTTCAAATGATATTTTTTTAATATTGATTTATTATATTGATGCGGTTCTTGCTAGAAACCGCAGCAATATATTTGGTCAAAATAGTCAAAAAATTTCCAAAAAATTTTGTTGCGACCATATTGTTGCGGTTTCGTTCGAAACCGCAGCAATATGGTTATTTTATATTTTTCCTTTTCTTTTTACGTGTAATATTACCGCAGCAATAAGCAATTCTTCTCTAGTGCGGGAGCACTAGCTAGCGACTATTAAATGAAGAAATAGATTATAGAAAATAAAAGATTAATTATTACAAGTGGAGCGTCCTCACTATCAAAAGAAATACAATACTAATCCAGCTCGTATTAGCTTCAGCTTTCAAAAGATTAACTTACGACTTCAACCTGAAACATTTAAGAAACTGCCACCCACCAAGTGATAGGCCACATAAATGACAAAACGACATACACACATCAACAAAGCTGAGTACTAAACCCGTAAATAAGCTTAACACATGATTTGGTGGCTTTTACTTGAAAATGACTCAAAAGTCATCATGCTCAGATTAATCACACACATCATAATAAAGTATAGCATTAGTCTTGTCGGACAAATACATGCAATACCATTATTCAATTCACTTCATAGCACACCATCGTTCATGTAACAACAACCAAAGCAGAGACATTTTCATATATCTTCATTTAATTAGCTTTTCACGTATCACAATTACTTATGAGGAATCTAAGTTAACCAACTTTGGAATAGGTTATATGCCTTATTTCCTTTAATCGATTTCTTATCAGAAATCCGACTTAGATTCTCAAATACCATATAATCATTTTCTCATATTTTATTTGATAAACTCTTATCAGGAAATCAACAGTATAAAAACTTTCCCTATAATGATTTCTTATCGGGAATTCAATAACGAAATACGATTCCTTATCGGGAATCCATCATCAATATAACTTACCATGATATGCTTCCTTATCAAGAACCAATATCAATACTCATATTCAAATACTGTATAAATATCCATTACTTACCTGATATGATTCCTTATCAGGAATCCAATATCGAAACAACTTACCACGATACGATTCCTTATTGGGAATCCAGTATCGATATAACTTTCATACTTTGCAATAACATTCTTTTTAACCAGGGGGTAGGAGAACGCGACGGGGGAGACAAAGCTTACACTCCGACAGTGGGGGTCGTCCCCCAACCATTCTCTTTACTTTTGGCCAATAACCGCGACTAGTCCGAAGCACATTTTTCCACTGAATCAATCAACCATCCACAGGTTTCACATTACCTAATATATCGCCCGATTTCGCCCCATAGAGCAATGGACAGGTTTCCCTGTGCGGCCCCCAAGGTTCAGAGTCCATGGGGCACTGTTCTTGTTACCTCATCTGTCGACTTAAACGAGGCTACTTTCCCCTTTTAGATCACTTTTCATTGTCGTTCATAACTTATTCAGCTAATTCTTGCAACTCATCTATACTTATAATAATTCTTAACAATCTTTGAACGACAAACTGAACAAAATGACTTCTCCTTAGAGAACTGTAATTGCATCACATAGGATATTTAGAAGTAAGCATTTCAAGCTAATAAATGTTTGCTTTTATACGCAATCCAATTTCATTCATAGGACTTATGATCACAACGATTAACAAATAATCATGCTCGATAAGTATCAACAATAATGACAGATGGTCTCTCAGCTAGAATTAACTAACGAGAGTTACTATACCTAATTTCATACAACGCATACCTTTGCATATAAATTATTTATATTCTTTTGCGCCTCATACTTATCAATGTGGAATCAACTCAATAATGATAGTAACAATTATCAAACACTAACAACACTCGGCATTCGATCTCTCACTTAGAATTAACTAAGGAGAGTTAACTTAAACTCCACAACTCGAGGTTCACCAACCAAAAGTTGATTAAAGTGAGTAAATAGGATTCTAATTATACCATTAGTTGAATTCCAATTAAACAACATAATTCAATAACAAGCCGCTAACAATCCAAACATATGATTACATAGACCGGGTTGAACTTATTCTTACTATAAACTACTCAAACGTATACTCAGGCATCTTTAGGGGGCGTTTGGTTCATATAATGGTATGGGTTTGGAATCAGGAATGAAACCAAGGTGGTATGGGTTTGGAACTTGATACTTAATACCTTGTGTTTGGTTTCATTTAGGAATGAAAAATCTTCTTTTATTTGATACCTAGAGGTAAGGTATGAGCCATACCCACCTCCCCCATGGGTTTCTAAACCCCATACCTTATGGGTTTGAGGTATGGGTTTAAAATTAAGAAATAAATTAAACAAACACTAGGTATGGGTTTTGTTCATTCCAAACCCATACCTCATACCTTGAACTAATGAACCAAACACCCCCTTAAGGTGATTCACCAACTCATGTTCCACTTTCGTATTTAAACTCACTAACAGACTTACTTTTGTCGGCATTGATCAGTTATTCGAACATTATAATATTTCTCTATTTATAGGTATGAAACTGAATCCTTTTATAAACTCAATCTCAATAATCTAGACCATAACCAATTAAACTACATCCAATAATCTCCATATTATTATCAATTTATTAATAAATCCTTTTTCTAACCTCACATGGGAAAACCAATAAACTTGTACAATCTACTACAATGCTCAACAACTCTAATCAAATCATATAGTGTTATTATTCTTCATATACATCCTCCAGTTAACCTTCAAACTCCTCTTAACAACAATCAGTAGCTATTCCTACTAAGTTTTAGTTAAATAGACTAATCCGGTATAATCACCTTCACCAATCTAGAGATATACTCCCATTAAAAACTAATTAGACGCCATCTTAGAAGCAAACTTTATGATACCAACAATAACGATGTTTCACAATCAAAAATCAATTCTAATTAAATCATTTCAAGATACACAAAATAACACACAAGGATGAAGTTATAATTCATACTGTATATATCTAATCCATGACCTTACCTCACAAAATTTCCGTGTAGACAACTTAAACAAATTACTCTTTCTAATAGAAACTACTTACTAATAAGCTTGACAATATTCTTTTTGATAAGACCAACTAAACCACATTACGTAATTAAAATACAAACTTGTTATAATAGAGCGCCTTGACAATATTATAATTTACAACTTATACCTAAATCATTGTTTCTTAATGATTATAATATTGAAACCAAGACATCGAATCTGGTTGAATATGTATTGAAAACAAGTAACAATAGCACAACTAGTATATCAAAACCTCACCTAATTTTACAATATGATATTATCCAATAATTATAGATTAGGCCAACTTGTATAATCATTTGCTTAACTTATTACATACTTTTGAAATTACGAATAAAAATTAATGGATTCAGTTTCAATTAGGAGTAGTTCTATCATAATCACAAGCAACTAAATAATAACATCAATCTTATTGTTATACTCAAAGATAAATTAACTTATGAATTACCATAATGCACATCCCATTATTTTTACCAACATATATTGTTTCTGTCTAGAAATTAAGGTTAATGGTCAGTGCTGAGCAGGTCTCTAATCCGAGCAGAGCTGGTTATCTGTTCACCGGAATCCTGCAGAACACGTAAAACTACCCCGGGGGTTGTTCCAGGATCGCCCCTCCGACGTTCAAGTCAGTTGATGATTGAGGTAGAGAGAGAGTCTAGAGTGAGAAACTCAGGTTAGTTAGGTGAGAATTCAATACCTTTGCCTTGATGGGACAAGGGGTATTTATAGTGGTGAGAACCCCTAGGAAAAGACCTTTTTGATAAGACAGTTTCCCAAGGGATTAGCAAGATTGCCCTTTCTAATATGATTCCTGTGGGACCCCTAGGATGCCCAAAAGAGGGCTGAGGGCCATGTCATGGTAGGTGGGACCCACGAAACTTATATGGCGGTGCTAACTGGCATAGGGCCTTTGACCAAACTTAATGGGCCCAAAAAATTTTAGCCGCACGCCAGGAATGGGAGGAACCGTCCGACCGGGTAATGACCATTGGTGGCATAACTATCCACCCTTCTGATTTCCCAACCGACCGAATTGCTGGAGGCCTTTCTTTCTGAACGAGGGAGGCGGAGGAGCCCTGGTCGGCAAAGGGCCGACCAACTCTGAGTTACATGACCAAGTCAGGGTTTGGAAATGTAACAGCCCGCATTTCCGAGCTGTTAGCTAATCACACTTAACATTCATAAAACTCAATTAACACTTCATAACCTCGAATTAACATTAGAGCACCTGTAACAGCCCGCATTTCCGAGCTGTTAGCTAATCACACTTAACATTCATAAAACTCAATTAACACTTCATAACCTCGAATTAACATTTACTCGCAGCGGAAACAAAACCTTAAAACGATCCTGGACCTGTGGGTCATGGCCCACAGCATAATAATCTTCACAACCAATAACAGATTACAATTTACTTTCTTCCCAAAACAATAGAATATTAAATTCTTCACTAAGAACTTGAATATTTCCAAATACAACCTTTGAACTTATTAAATCTAATTATAACCTTTGATATCCAAATTCTTCCTTTCATCCATTTCGAGCTTTCCACACATGAATCTGCAAGGTCATTAACAATGAACTCTGCCCCCACCAGGACAGGTTCCAAGAACAAAATCAGGAAAACTGAGTACACACTGTCCCACCAGAACATCTTTTCAGTGGCTTAAAAACATATGTATAGATTTAAACTTATCTTATGAAACAATTGTAATCACGATTTTACAAGACATTTACAATTTAGATACATCGAAGTCATAAAGAAGTATATAACAAATATTTGAACATAGTTTGTAATGCTACTTCCATAGAACTAATACAATCCTTCGAAGTCATCTCTAACATACTTTACGTCAATAAATCTCTCTCACTTCTATGGATCATATACCAAAAATATTTAATCCATACATATATCCTAGTTAACTCTTGCATATATTCCTAACAAAATTCTTAGTAAATCATTCCATAATTGACGCATAAATTCCATAACTTGGGTGCACAAAACATCATTTCAAAATTTAAAGTTTGAAATAACTCTCCACGAAACCACTCAAATACTTAAATATACAAATTCTATTTTCTTTTCAGAAATCATATTATACTGGGGAAGAGAACACGAATAGAGTCGCCTTTTAGGCGAATTCTCTAAGCTTTATACAAGGGACGTCTCCCTCTTCCATTTTTATCTACTTGCAAGACTTTTAGGTCATGACCCCACATAACGGAGCAATACCCGCTCCAGAGCAATACCCGCTCTAACACATAATGAGCAAATACTCGCTCTACGAATGTTGTTCGTCACTGCTTAAGCAGCTTCTTCCCCTCATAAAAACAGAATCATAAATTCATATTTTCGAAAATTTAGATCCATAAATCTCAAATTCTCATAATAGAATCACTTGTGGGTATTAGATTTACCCAAATTAAATTGCTTTCATAACATTCTAGTAACTTGGTATAAATCAGCCTTTATAAAAATTCTTTGGTTAAATCTCTTTCAATACCGACTTTAAAGAAACTATGTTTCAATTCCATAATGGATTCTCCAAAACAAAATATTGCTTACCAAAAGATCATATCTCCAAATTATAGTTTCTAGTCTATATAAACTTCATATCTACGATACAAAAACTCTTTACGAAGAATAACCTTTCCATTTAATCTTATTATGCAAACTATTAACTAACAACCATCTCCAATATGTATTTCCTGTCTTATAAAATCCATTTTCAAGGATTCGAAAATTCTCCATAGACTACCTCTGAATAACGCGATATATCCTTTAATCTGAAGTTCTCTTCCTTCCCAGAACATATTCATAAAGCTTACTTATAACTTTACAGATGCATACTAAATCCAATATCCCAAACGATTTATTGTTGGCTCCAATAGTATCATAAATTCCCCAGCGTATACAAAAGGTTCCTTCCAAAGAATATCTAAAGGTGCTTCTAAAAAATATAATTTAATCATAATCTGGATTTCTTCCCCTCACAAACATATAACACGATAACTAGTTCATGAACTTATTAAGCACCTTCAAATTATAGCAACTTACTCATTCCCTAGCTCCGACGTATAACTCATTTATATATAACAAAACAAAATTATACTATTGAGTCTCAAAACAACATAACTTATAGCTAATAGAACTTAACATGCGATTTAGTTCTATTTTTTGTCTTAAAACTCATAACATGTATTTCACAAACCATATAGTACACAATTCACATTTTAAATACAACATAAGTTTAACTTATGAAAACATATCAACTTATATAACTTATATGATCAATCGAAATATCAATAAGATATTTGGAAAATGGAAGGACATGTGTGCACCTCTTTCATTTTCCCAAAGAACGCTCAATTTATTTCCAAGAGTACAATATCTCCAAATTTGCGATCAATCTCCAATAATCATCTCACAACAACACAATAACAACAATTTACAATATTTCCAACTATAATTCAGATAGATGAATTGATTTTCTCATCCTTTCTAACCTCTTCCATGAACTGACTACAACTCCTTACATACCAATCATTTCACTAATCCAATTTTACAACAACAATTCTAACTTTAATTAACCTCATTTTGATTATAAAGAGCTTTACCAAACAACATAGTTTATAAAAACAATCAGATTTTATCACTTAACTTAAAAATATCAAATTATCAATACATATTATAAACACCAATTCAATCTATTGATTAAAGATAAAAGATTCCATCTTTGAGTTCACAACCTATTTCCTCACCTGATTTTGGAAATCAATACCAAGTTCAACTCGATTTGTGAAATCATTAACTAATAATAGCATACAAATTAGATGGAAAATTGATGAAATAAGACTTAACCATAAATTTATACCTTCCCAAGAAATCAGAATTTGTAGAGCTTAATAAGAATGACATCGACAGAATTCCGACGACTGAGAACGAATGGGCCACCAGCGAATCCGATGAAGCTACAGCAGCAACGACGGTGTTCGGAACACCAACCAGACAACAACAGCAATACCGAAGCAGGACTGACAACACCGGTAGCACCGAGGAAGGAGAGGAGAGAGAAAATAACAGAGGAGAGAGAAAACGTTGCACAACTATGGTGATTTGAGCCACCAGCAACGACGACGCAGAAAAGACCACCAGCAGAACGCCGGCGACAACACATGCAGCAGCATCATAAACGAATCAGAGGAGAGAGAAAGAACACATGACAACAACAATACTGACGAGAAGATGAAACAAATCAGCAACACCGACGGTTTGCGTCGGCAGCAGAATACGAACAGTAGCGCGACAGCACCGGAGTTCCAGTGGGACCCAGCAACGACACCGACGGCTTGATTTTACAGAGAGAAGGGAAATTAGTATTGGGATTTTTTGGGGTTTCTTTTATTTTCTGGTTGATGAATATCAAGAGTTAAGAATGAGTTTCTAACTTTTTATTCTCGATAAAAGAATCTCATGAGGCTTTTGTATTTTTGACAACTCAAAGATGTTATTCAATTTGGCAGCACCATACTAAGCCACGGAAAGAGAGAAAGATATTTTTGCTTTTCTTTGATTTTATTTTTCCAAAATATAACTTAAACCCAAATTCTACTTAGACATTAAAGAAAAAGTTTTTCAAAGATGTTTTACTATAATTTAACACACAATTAAGATAATAAAATAAAATTATCTTTTAATGAAACCTGCTTAAAAATACGGGCTGTTACACTCTACCACCCTTAAAATAAATTTCGTCCTCGAAATTTGAAAATAAAACAAACTTTAGAGTATTCTAAAATGAATAGATCACATAAAACATTTTTTTAAGGAAAATCAAATCAAATCAACTCTTAACTTAACTCCAATACCTGAAATGATCAATTGCTTCCCAAATCGATAATCACTAAACTTCAATTAATTTCTCCATAATTCCTAGAAAATAATTTCCTCAAAATCATCACTTATACCATTAGCTAAGATCCCGATGGAATTTTCCACTTTTGCAAATTTCATATCAATCAATCTTCAATTTCTTATTCCTCGTTTCTTAACCAGCTAAAAACTCAAATCAATTTCAACATTCCCAATATCTTTCTTAATCAATATGTCATGATATGAAGATCACAACAACTCCGAAACAACCATGCTCTGATACCACCTGTAACAGCCCGCATTTCCGAGCTGTTAGCTAATCACACTTAACATTCATAAAACTCAATTAACACTTCATAACCTCGAATTAACATTAGAGCACCTGTAACAGCCCGCATTTCCGAGCTGTTAGCTAATCACACTTAACATTCATAAAACTCAATTAACACTTCATAACCTCGAATTAACATTTACTCGCAGCGGAAACAAAACCTTAAAACGATCCTGGACCTGTGGGTCATGGCCCACAGCATAATAATCTTCACAACCAATAACAGATTACAATTTACTTTCTTCCCAAAACAATAGAAGATTAAATTCTTCACTAAGAACTTGAATATTTCCAAATACAACCTTTGAACTTATTAAATCTAATTATAACCTTTGATATCCAAATTCTTCCTTTCATCCATTTCGAGCTTTCCACACATGAATCTGCAAGGTCATTAACAATGAACTCTGCCCCCACCAGGACAGGTTCCAAGAACAAAATCAGGAAAACTGAGTACACATTGTCCCACCAGAACATCTTTTCAGTGGCTTAAAAACATATGTATAGATTTAAACTTATCTTATGAAACAATTGTAATCACGATTTTACAAGACATTTACAATTTAGATACATCGAAGTCATAAAGAAGTATATAACAAATATTTGAACATAGTTTGTAATGCTACTTCCATAGAACTAATACAATCCTTCGAAGTCATCTCTAACATACTTTACGTCAATAAATCTATCTGACTTCTATGGATCATATACCAAAAATATTTAATCCATATGTATATCCTAGTTAACTCTTGCATATATTCCTAACAAAATTCTTAGTAAATCATTCCATAATTGACGCATAAATTCCATAACTTGGGTGCACAAAACATCATTTCAAAATTTAAAGTTTGAAATAACTCTCCACGAAACCACTCGAATACTTAAATACAAATTCTATTTTCTTTTCAGAAATCATATTATACTGGGGAAGAGAACACGAATAGAGTCGCCTTTTAGGCGAATTCTCTAAGCTTTATACAAGGGACGTCTCCCTCTTCCATTTTGTACTACTTGCAAGACTTTTAGGTCATGACCCCACATAACGGAGCAATACCCGCTCCAGAGCAATACCCGCTCTAACACATAATGAGCAAATACTCGCTCTACGAATGTTGTTCGTCACTGCTTAAGCAGCTTCTTCCTCTCATAAAAACATAATCATAAATTCATATTTTCGAAAATTCAGATCCATAAATCTCAAATTCTCATAATAGAATCACTTGTGGGTATTAGATTCACCCAAATTAAATTGCTTTCATAACATTCTAGTAACTTGGTATAAATCAGCCTTTATAAAAATTCTTTGGTTAAATCTCTTTCAATACCGACTTTAAAGAAACTATGTTTCAATTCCATAATGGATTCTCCAAAACAAAATATTGCTTACCAAAAGATCATATCTCCAAATTATAGTTTCTAGTCTATATAAACTTCATATCTACGATACAAATGCTCTTTACAAAGAATAACCTTTCCATTTAATCTTATTATGCAAACTATTAACTAACAACCATCTCCAATATGTATTTCCTGCCTTATAAAATCCATTTTCAAGGATTCGAAAATTCTCCATAGACTACCTCTGAATAACGCGATATATCCTTTAATCTAAAGTTCTCTTCCTTCCCAAAACATATTCATAAAGCTTACTTATAACTTTACAGATGCATACTAAATCCAATATCCCAAACGATTTATTGTTGGCTCCAATAGTATCATAAATTCCCCAGCGTATACAAAAGGTTCCTTCCAAAGAATATCTAAAGGTGCTTCTAAAAAATATAATTCAATTATAATCTGGATGTCTTCCCCTCACAAACATATAACACGATAACTAGCTCATGAACTTATTAAGCACCTTGAAATTATAGCAACTTACTCATTCCCTAGCTCCGACGTATAACTCATTTATATATAACAAAACAAAATTATACTATTGAGTTTCAAAACAACATAACTTATAGCTAATAGAACTTAACATGCGATTTAGTTCTATTTTTTGTCTTAAAACTCATAACATGTATTTCACAAACCATATAGTACACAATTCACATTTTAAATACAACATAAGTTTAACTTATGAAAACATATCAACTTATATAACTTATATGATCAATCGAAATATCAATAAGATATTTGGAAAATGGAAGGACATGTGTGTACCTCTTTCATTTTCCCAAAGCACGCTCAATTTATTTCCAAGAGTACAATATCTCCAAATTTGCGATCAATCTCCAATAATCATCTCACAATAACACAATAACAACAATTTACAATATTTCCAACTATAATTCAAATAGATGAATTGATTTTCTCATCCTTTCTAACCTCTTCTATGAACTGAATACAACTCCTTACATACCAATCATTTCACTAATCCAATTTTACAACAACAATTCTAACTTTAATTAACCTCATTTTGATTATAAAGAGCTTTACCAAACAACATAGTTTATAAAAATAATCAGATTTTATCACTTAACTTAAAAATATCAAATTATCAATACATATTATAAACACCAATTCAATCCATTGATTAGAGATAAAAGATTCCATCTTTGAGTTCACAACCTATTTCCTCAACTGATTTTGGAAATCAATACCAAGTTCAACTCGATTTGTGAAATCATTAACTAATAATAGCATACAAATTAGATGGAAAATTGATGAAATAAGACTTAACCATAAATTTATACCTTCCCAAGAAATCAGAATTTGTAGAGCTTAATAAGAATGACATCGACAGAATTCCGACGACTGAAAACGAATGGGCCACCAGCGAATCCGACGAAGCTACAGCAGCAACGACGGTGTTCGGAACACCAACCAGACAACAACAGCAATACCGAAGCAGGACCGACAACACGGTAGCACCGAGGAAGCAGAGGAGGAGAAAATAACAGGGAGAGAGAAAACGTTGCACAACTATGGTGATTTGGCCACCAGCAACGACGACGCAGAAAAGACCACCAGCAGAACGCCGGCGACAACACATGCAGCAGCATCATAAACGAATCAGAGGAGAGAGAAAGAGCACATGACCACAACAATACTGAAGAGAAGATGAAACAAATCAGCAACACCGACGGTTTGCGTCGGCAGCAGAATACGAACAGTAGTGCGACAGCACCGGAGTTCCGGTGGGACCCATCAACGACACCGACGGCTTGATTTTACAGAGAGGATATGAAATACGAGAGAAGGGAAATTAGTATTGGGGTTTTTTGGGGTTTCTTTTATTTTCTGGTTGATGAATATCAAGAGTTAAGAATGAGTTTCTAACTTTTTATTGTCAATAAAAGAATCTCATGAGGCTTTTGTATTTTTGACAACTCAAAGATGTTATTCAATTTGGCAGCACCATACTAAGCCACGGAAAGAGAGAAAGATATTTCTGCTTTTCTTTGATTTTATTTTTCCAAAATATTACTTAAACCCAAATTCTACTTAGACATTAAAGAAAAAGTTTTTCAAAGATGTTTTACTATAATTTAACACCCAATTAAGATAATAAAATAAAATTATCTTTTAATGAAACCTGCTTAAAAATACGGGCTATTACAGGAAACCTCAGCCGAGCGGGGTTTTGACTCGTCGCGATGGGGCCGACCAGGCGCCTTTATGACGTACCGGGTCGGTCGGAGAGGGGGAACCTCGGAGCGCCGACTGGATCTCTTTAGGGTACCTGGTCGATCGAGGGGGAGTTCTCTAGAGCGCCGACCGAGATTCCTTGAGGACACCTGGTCGGTTGCAAAGAGGAGGAGTCCTTGGAGGGCCGACCGGGTTTCCTTGGGATATCAGGTCAGTCGAGGAGGAGAGAGAGAGACTGATTCGGACAAGAAGCTCGGGAGCCCCGTGCCGTCCGACCAGGTTCCTTATTGCCGGGCGCTTCTCGGACAGGGGCTAACAAGCCCTGGAGAGGCCGACCAGGTACCTCCTAGCACTTAGCTTATTTGGCTAAGTGAAGGAGACTTGAAGAGACCTAGTCGGACAGGGGGTAAGGAAGCCCCATGTTGACCGACCAGGTTCTATATTGCCGAGCGCTACTCGGACAGGGGCTAACAAGCCCTGGAGAGGCCGACTAGGTACCCCCTAACACTTAGCTTATTTGGCTAAGTGAAGGAGACTTGAATAGACCTGGTCGGACAGGGGGTAAGGGAGCCCCATGTTGACCGACCAGGTTCAATGTTGCCGGGTGTTGACCCTTAAGTTTTGAGGATGACCTAACCACAAAAGACATAGTATATTTTATTTATGTTGTTGCAAGGTAATTCATGATCGAGCTAAGAGAATACTTGATTGAAGATTAAAGTGGAGAATTAATCAAGATCAAAGTAAAGATGTTCGAGAGATGAAGAATCAAGCTTGGAATGAAGATTAGAATACATTAGGGTATTTATTATTCTTGTTAATGTTGAGAGTATATAAAGTAAGTCGTGTGAATTCTCAAAGGTACTTGGTTCTGTTCCCATGAAAGGAACAGACCTGGCCACAGGAAACAAGGTTAAGGAACAAGACTTGAAGGTTAGGGAAAAAGACTTAAAACTAATTTAGGAACTCCTAAGAAACTCTAATATTGTGCGCCTAAGTGAAATATGTGCCCAATATAGTTGTTAGAGTATTTAGGGATATTTTGACTAAGATCCATTATTTTAGGAAGTTAGTTTAAGTTTGTTTGGAAAAGATTTTAAAAAGATTTTCTGATTTTAAATTAACTGATTTTCAAATATTATCTTTTTAAAGTTATATTTTATCTTTTATATTTTATTTAAAAGATTTAGTTTTCGAAAATATATTTTCCGGTTTTTAAATGTTTCGGATTTTTAAATATAAACTTTTTTCCGGTTTTATAAAAGATTTTGAAAAAGATATTTTTCCTAAAAACTAGCTAAAGTATTTTATTTATTTATTTCTAAAATATAGATTGCACGCCTAAACTACTGCTACACGTTTTATGTAGTTAGTGGATTTAGTGGCTTAGTTAATTATCCTCCAAGTATTTATTTAATTAAATAAGTTTAATTAATCTCCAAGTTTGTAAAAACCACGTAATGTGTTTATTAGTGGATGCTTTACATGACATGGAATAATTAATTTAATTTAATTAATTAATTAAACATCATGGAGTCATGTGATAATGGTGTAATTAGTGGAGAACATGTCTTGTCTTAATTGTCTATAAATAGGCGCCTAATTCATTTGAGCAAAATTGTGTCTGACTTAGTTAATTTGTCTTAAGTTATCTAAAGTGTCAGTGCCTTTTCCTTAAGAGAATTCATACTTACATTAATCGAGTTTATTACTCTTCCATATTTTTATAAAGTGTATTTTTGAGAAAAAGGGTTTGAGTGAACTCTTGTAAGTGTGAGAAAGCTTTGAGTGAAGCAAGAGAGAGAAAGAGAAAGAAAGGAACTTCGAGTGAAGTTTGAGAGAAAACGTCAGTTGTGGGAACTGTCGTTGGGAACTTGAGTTGAGTGACTTAAGTTGAGAATCAGAGAAAAGTAATAGGTTGTAATCGAGTTGTTTTGGCCTATTATAGTGGAAAGTTGTTTAAAATCCCTTGTGGTCGAGGTTGTTTCTTCCTACTAGGCCTGGAAGTTTTTCCTCGTAAAATCTCTCGTGTTCCCATTGTTTGTTCCCAAGTTTACTTTTAATTCCGCAAAAAGTATAGCTTATTCTCTCACTATAATTCACCCCCCCTCTTATAGTGCTCATATTATACAACACCGGGCGCTGCTCGGACAAGGGCTAGCAGGCCCTAGAGAGGCTGGCCAGGTACCTCCAAGCAATTAGCTTATTTGGCTAAGTGAAGGAGACTTGGAGGGACTGTCTTCTTGTCCGACCGGCGTCCTTAACGGTGTATTAATGGGGCCGCTGTTGTGACCGAGCGGGTAACATGGAGCTGGACATCTCAGTGGAGCTTGCCACATGGCATTTGTCAGCTGGGTGGTTGAGTTGGATGGAGTTTCCCAAAAGTTTTGACGTTTCAACTTCCACGGGCCTCCTTTTCGAGGCGGAAACGATGCCATTTGGAGACCTTTGACAGGCCCATGAAGAGGCGCGTCCCGAGGCACGCCTATATATTTGTACGGAGAGGAGAGAGAAATCATTTGTGCAATTTCTCACACTTTTGCATTCTCTTTCTCTCTCTAAAAGCTCTCGCTTCTCTCTAATCTTTTCAGCAATTTCTCCAGTTTCCATCGTCCGACCAGGTACGCTTTTGTTTCTTTATCTTTTCGCTTTTTTCTTTTAATAACCTCAGCCGCTTGTCCATAAATAATGGGAGAATCATCCGAGTCGGTGACACATCCGACCTCACCTCCCTATAATTTATCCGAGGAGGTGAGGGGGATGGGAATAACTTTGGTGTCGACCCTAATAAGTTGTCCCGACCCCTCGGCCGTTCCGGACGCAGTTCTGCTCCCGAGCCCCTCATCGTCAGTAGAGGAAGAGGCCGAGGGCGTTGTTCCCTTCCCATGGGAAGTGTCTCTGGCCTTTTCTTCCAAAGCTAGTTACTTAGACAAATACATTGATGATGGTGCAGTGAGACTTACCATGTCGGATGGCAAAGGAGAGACTTCCACTTCTGGCCGACCGGAGTATCCAGATCTAGATTCGAAGAGGGGTCCTAGATCGAAGTTTCCTCTGCCCTCCTTGATGAAGGCTCTCCTTGATGATCTGAGGGGACAAACGACCAGATTTCAATTAAGGGACCCTTACATGCTTGTTCGACCGGAGGCCTTTCACACCGTCCTGACTCCTCCCCCGGGCTGCACAGTTGTGTATTACAAGTCCATGGAGATGGGTCTCCGATTTCCTCTAACTTCTTTCGTCAAGGATCTACTGAACTCGTACAACCTCACTATTAGTCAAATCTCCCCAAACTCCTGGGGGGAATCATTGTTGTTCAGGTGATTTGCGCAATGCTGAGCGTCCGACCGACCCTTACTTTATGGCGCCATATGTTTAAGTTAGTCGAAATGATGGCGGGGGAAAATGGTCCGGGCTGGTGGTATTTTCAGGCCCGACAAGGGTATAAGGCGGTGCTCGACCTGCCCACATCCTAGAAAGGATTCAGGAGGGAGTTCGCTTTTGTATTTCATGGAGGAGACTGGGGAGTTCCAACTGTCCGACCGGAGACAGAGCCGAACTTTAAGTTGAACTTTAGGGTTCCAGAGTTGTCAGAGGAAGAGGCGGTCGCCGCTTGCTATATGCAGACCGAAGCAAAGATAATCCAGGGGGAGGTTTATGTTGCTAACAATTGGCTACTGAGCTACCGCCTGTTCAAGAATGAGTATCTGTTGTCGGCGGTCGGGCTGAGCCGGACATTTCCAAGGGTAATCGGCCGAGGGGGTTATTTTGCTTGCCATTATGCTTGTGATTTTGCACTATTTTAACTCTGTTCTTATTGCAGCTTCTTCCTTAGCCTTTCTCTTAGAATCCGACCTTGACATGGCAGACAAACTCAATAACGCTGCAATGAGGGCGGCTCAACTCAGGGCCGAGCTGAAGGCGAAAAAACTTAGCGTTCCTCCAACTCCCAAGGTAGGTTTCTTTTCCTTAAGCCACTTTACGTCCTTTTTATGTCTGACTGACTCCATCATTTTGCAGGATCCTTCGAAGCCCAAGGCTTCAAAAAAGAGGAAGGAGAGGGCCCCTGAGAAGGTAGCCTAAACTGAGAAAGCGGTGGCCAAGGCCCAAGACGAGAGGGTGAAGAAGACCAGGTCTGTGGAGGTGAACAGTCCGGAACCTGAGGGACGAACCGAACAGATTGAGGAGACTTGCATTTCCCTTCATTCTGATGACTTCCGCCTTGTAGGAAGTCCCCAATACACCCCTGCTTCTCCTCGTCGGGGGCCGGCCGATGACCCGGAGGAGATTAGCCTGGCGTTGGCAAAGTCCTTCTCCGAGCTGGATATCCACGGGTTAGACACCCGTTGGACTAACACCGTGGACTACTTGTTCAGCCCTGCTGATCAGGAGTACATTAATGCTACGAGTGGGGGTCGGGACACCGACGACCTGTTCCGCTGCTGGGTCGAGGTGAGCTTCAACCCTTCTGAACTTGTTTGTTTTGTTTTCTTCTATCTTAGTTGCTAACTGTTTCCCATTTCAGTTTTCTGCTCAGCTGGCCAATGTGGCTAGGAACAGGGTTCACTTGGCCGACCAGGTGGCGGATCTGGAAGCGAAGGGCAAAAAGCAGTTTAATGCGGTCCACGCTGCGAAGGAGGGTCAGAGGGTAGCCGAGGCCAAGCTTGCCAACATCGAGAGATGTATTAAGCTGGACCAAGAGGATATCCAGAAAGAGCGGGACCAATGGGCTCTAGACAAGGCCAAGCTGATCAAGGCCAGGGAGGACGCCGAATTGGCCAAGCTAGCGGCTGAGCAGCAGACGGCCGATGCGTTAAGCAAAGTGGTCGACTCGATGGCTAAGTTGACTGAGCTGGAGAAGCAGCCAAAGACCGAGGACGAGCGGTTTGCAGCCTGGAAGGAATCCAAGGCCTGTGAAACTTTCGTCAATCAGGTCGGCTCGGCCGCCCAGAAGATGGGGCAGGACGACGCCTTGAAGCGACTAAAGGAGGCCTTGGCCAAATCCCATCCGTCTTTCTCCTGGTCCGAGGCCATGGCGAGCTACAAAGCATTGCAAGACGCTGAAGATCAGGCCCTCCTTGCCGAGCTGAACATTAATCTGTCGGAGGGCTCCAAGGAGGCCGCGGAGGTCGAAGATGCCGAGGAGGAGGCCGATGGAGAGGACCAGCAGCCTGGGGTGGCGAGGTCCGAGGAGCTCACTGGGAGCACTAATGAGCTGACCGACCCCCCTATTGCTTAGGCTTTGCTTGTACTTAGCTTTTGTTTTGCATTAGTTGGCTTTGGTAGTACCAGGCCTTAGCTTGTAACAAGCATTATTTTATATGAATGAAAATTATGATCTACTTATTCTTGTTTTGTCCGACCACCTTAGAGTTGTTTTTCATTTGCGATTACCTTTTCGCTATTTTTGCTCAAGTACATTTATCTTGCCGGACTAGTTAAGTCATGCTTTGATTGAGTATACAAAGGATTGAAATTGTATGTTGACAAGCAAGTTGACTAGTTAAGTCATTCATATATATCTGACCTGAAATGGTCCGAGCAATTACATGTCATATACTTTGGCCAGTTTACATCTTACATATATGCCCCGATTGCAATTGACGAACATTAGACATAGAATTTTTTGAGGTTGTCTGCGTACCATGGCCGAACAAGTGGAACTCCTTCAGGATTTTCCAGTCGGAATGTGCCGGGTTTGATGACTTTGGTGACCTTGTAAGGGTCATCCCAGTTAGCCCCCAACTTCGTCCCTTTGAGGTGCTAGAATTCTGTCGCCTCGACCTTCCTTACAACCCAGTCGCCGAGCTGGATGGGCCTTGCTTTTACTCGACGGTTGAATTGTCGAGTCACTCTTTGCTTGTAAGGAATCGATCTTAACAAGGCATTGCCTCTTGTTTCTGGTAATAGATCCAGATTGATAGGCTTCTCTTCCTCATTTTTCTCGAAGTCGTAGAAGATTATCTGAGGTGACGAGATGCCGACTTCTACAGGAAGAACTGCTTCACTACTATATGCCAGACCGAACGGGGAACATCCAGTAGCTTCTTTAGTAGTTGTCCGAGCTGACCAGAGGACTCCAGGCAAATCATCTACCCAATCCCCTTTTGCTGCTTCTAAGGATTTTTTTATCCCTTTGAGCACTATCTTGTTGGCAGGTTCAGCTTGGCCATTGGTTTGCGGCCGGGAGACTGCTGAGAACCTGGTCTGTATGCCGAAGCGGGCACAATATTCCCGAGTGGCTCCGCTGTTGAATTGCCTGCCATTATCTGATACTAAGGCACTAGATACCCCAAATCTGGTGATTATGTTCTTCCATATGAATGCTTGCACCTGTTTGTTAGTCATGGTGGCAAGTGGCTCGACTTCTGTCCACTTGGTGAAATAGTCTATTGCCACTATCAAGAACTTACGCTGACTCGAGGCTGGGGGGAACGGGCCGAGCAGGTCCATGCCCCATTTGTCGAATGGAAGAACCGCTTGTATTGAAGTGAGGGGGGTGGCTGGGGATCTCGGGATATCCGAATGGATTTGGCAAGAGGGGCACCTCTTCACCAGTTCTTAGGCATCTGCTTTGAGAGTGGGCCAGTAGTATCCAGCCCTTAAAGCTTTTCCAGCTATGGTCCTTCCACCCTGATGGCTACCACATGCCCCTTGGTGTATCTCCCTTAGGATGTAGTTTCCCTCATCAGGAGTTACACACTTCAGGAGTGGATGAGTGTATGATTTCTTGTAAAGGTGTTCATCATGCCAGAGAACCACCCTGCTCGGTGCTTGATTCTCTCAGCTTCCTTAGCCTCTTCTGGGAGCACCCCATCTCTCAAGTATCTGACGACCTCGTCCATCCAGGTGGATGTCCGGTCCAGAGACAGCTACCCTTGGGCATTTATGCTGGGCTGGTGGAGCACCTCCCACATGATTGTCCGAGGGGCCGACTCTTCTGCTGAACTGGCCATGCAAGCTAGGGTGTCGACTTGTTGGTTTTCCGACCCGGGTATATGGCTGATCTGGAAGTGGGAGAGTTTTTTGACGAATTCCTGGGTTTTGGCCAAGTAAATCCACATATTGTCTTCCTTGGCTTCGTATTCTCCCGAGACCTGACCCACTATAAGCTGGGAATCCGATCGAGCCTCGACTGCTGTAGCCCCTGCCAAAATGCAGAGCTGGAGTCCCAGGATGAGAGCCTCATACTCTACTTCATTATTAGACCCCAGGAACTCAAACTTGATAGCATACTCCATCTTCTCTCCGACTGGGGGTTTGAGGACCAGTCCTGCTCCGCACCCCGACTTGGTGGAGGAACCATCCACGAACAATTCCCACTCCTCTCTTTGGCCGACCGGAGGCCGAGTTGTGCACTCTGTTATGAAATCAGCTAAGGCTTGGGCTTTTATTACCCTTCTGGGCTCATATTCCAAACCAAAGTTAGCCAGTTGGTCGGCCCAATCCGTCATCCGACTAGAGTGGTTCCTGGTTTGATGACTTTGCGGAGGGGTTGTCCGGTGAGGACTTTAATCTGTTGAGCCTAAAAGTAGGGTTTGAGTTTTCGACTAGCCATGACGAGGGCGAAGACCATCTTCTCCACTTTATTTTGCTTCTGCCCCTCGGAAGGCATGGCTAATGAAATAGATCGGGTGTTGCGTTCCTTCCCTTTCAGCCACCAGTACGGCGCTGAGCGCGTACTCTGATTCTGCCAAGTAAATGAACAATGTTTCCCCCGGCAAGGGGGGCATGAGCTTCGGGAGAGTTGAGAGGTGTTGTTTGAGGGAGGTGAAGGCCTGCTCGGCTTCTTCATCCCATGTGAATTCCTTTCTCTTAAGAGCCTTGAAGAAGAACAAGCTCTTGTCAGCCGACCGGGATAGGAAACGTCCGAGTGCAGCTAAGCAGCTGGTGAGGCGTTGTAATTCTTTGACATTCCGAGGGGACTTCATCTCAAGCACAGCCTTGATTTTATCGGGGTTGGCTTCAATGCCCCTCTCATCAACTAGAAATCCGAGGCACTTACCCCTTTTACCCCGAATAATGCATTTCTTAGGGTTGAGCATCAAGCGATACTTCCTCAAAGTGCTCAGCGTCTCCCTGAGGTTGGCTGGATGATCAGAGCGGGCCTTGCTTTTGACTATCATGTCGTCAACATACACCTCTATGTTCCGACCTAACTGATCACTGAAGATTTTTTTAACCGTCCGCTGGTAGGTGGCCCTAGCATTTTTCAGGCCGAATGGCATCATCTTGTAACAATAAACCCCTTGAGGGGTAGTGAAGGTGGTATGCACTCAGTCGTGTTCGGCCATCGGTATTTGATGGTAGCCTGCATTGGCGTCCATGAAGCTCAAGAGGGCGTGGTCGGCCGTAGAGTCGACCAACCTGTCAATTTTGGGGAGCAGGTGATTGTCCTTCGGACAGGCCTCGTTCACATCTGTGAAGTCTACACACATGCGCCAAGCCCTGCTCGGCTTCTTGACCAGTACCACGTTGGCCAACCATTCCGAGTACTGGCACTCTTCTATGAATCCTGCCTCGAGTAGCTTTTTAACTTCGACTGCTGCAGGTTTGCATCTTTCTGGGCCTTGGTGCCTTAGCTTTTGCTTGACCGGGTTGTATCCTTCTTTGATGTTAAGCTCGTGGCACATAATTTTCGGATCAAGGCCAGGCATTTCTTAAGCTTCATAGGCGAACACGTCTTGATATTCTTTGAGCACCTCTACAACTTGTGCTCTTGTTTTAGGATCTAAGGCTTTGCGTACCCTAACAGTCCGACCGGGCTCTCCCTCGATCATTACTTCTTCGTCTTCCTCAGTTGGCTGAGGCCGCTCGTATTGTTTGGGGTTCTCCGTGATGTATACCCCAAGGTTTTTAGGCGAACCATCTTCTCTTTTTCTCTTCTTTGAGTCCTTTTGGACGTCGATTTCAGCTCTATTCTTCAGGCTATTAACGTAACATTCCCTTCCATCTTGCTGATCACCTTGTATTTTCCCGACCTTCCCTTCATTTATTTCGAACTGCATGAGGAGCTGGTAGGTGGAGATAGCAGCCTTTGTCTTGTTCAGAGTAGGTCGCCCCATTATTATGTTGTATGGCAAGGGGATGTCGACCACAAGGAAGTCAATTGGTAGGCTTCTTCGTTTGCCTTTCTCGCCTATCCGAGTGGGGAGCTTTATCGATCCGACTGGATGCACGGAGTTTCCCCCGAAGCCTATGAGTGGCTGATCGAGGGGTGTGACATCCTTCTCAGTATACTTCAGCTTTTTCAGACATTCCAGCGTGATGATATCGGCTGATGACCCACTGTCGACCAACACGCGCTTCACCCTGGAGTTGGCCACTTTGAGTTCAATGACCAAGGGGTCATCGTGGGGTATGCTTACCGACCGGCTGGACTCCCCGAAAGTCATGATGGGGCAGTCCGACAGGCTTGGCTGGACTTCTAACACTTGATGTTTGAGATTTTGGAGGTGAGCTTTCCTGGCTCGGCCGGTTAGGCCTCCTGAGGCGAAGCCACCTGCTATGACTCCGATGAATCCTTCCGTGTCCCCGCTGTTCGACTAACCGACCTTCTGCTTCCTTTTCTCTTTGTTGGTGTGCTTGAGGTAACGGTTCAGCTTTCCCTGGTCGGCCAAGTTGTCCAGTCCTTTCTTCAGTTCTCTATAATATTTTGTGGTATGACCACATTCTCAGTGGTACTTGCCCCACTGGCTCTTGACTCGCCGACAGGCAGAGGTCCGAATAGGGGGAGGATGAGGGAGCAGAGACTTGTTCTTGATGTCCAAGTAGATTTCTTTCCGATTTCTATTGAAACGGGGATCGTTTCCATGGTCTGTAAAGCGGTCCGACCTACCACCCGTTTTTTGTTGCTTGGGCTGATCTTTATGACTGCCCTCTATTTTTTTCTTCTTACCCCCATCTTCCGAGTGGCGGCAAATGTCTGCCACTTGGATAAACCTTTGGGCTTTCGTCATGGCCTCGGAGAAGGTTTTGACTTCGCTTTCAGCCAGCGTCCATTTGAGCCGACCAGGCTGTAGCCCAGACATGAGGGCAGCAAATGCTACTGCGTCCTGCAGATCGGACACCTTCAAGGATTCTTCATTAAATCTTTTGATGTAGTCGGCTAGGCCCTCATTCTTTTCTTGTTTGACCCCCGTAAGGTGAAGGCTCGTTTTATTTTGCCTCTTCCCAGCCACGAACTGATGGGTAAATATATCCTCAAGTACCGCGAAATAGTGATGATTTTGGCGGGCAGTTCTTGAAACCAGTTCAGCACGAGCCCCTTCAGCGTGGTGGGGAAGAATCGACACCATCCGGCCTCACAGCTGGTCTGCACGCTCATTTGGGCCTTGTAAGTGGCCATATGATCTTCCGGGACGGTTAGGCCCGCGAACTGCTTGATCAAGGGTGTTTTGATCTTTCCTTGGGTAGGGGTATCTATGATCTCCCTGCTGAACGAGGTCATAAAGTTCAGGCTCCCATTGCCCAACCTCAGGGGCTTGGATTGTGCCGAGTCACCTTGCCCCTCTCGCTGAGCTGCTTTTCGATCTAGGAGTTGGCGGGCGTCATACCCCTGACTGCGGCGCTTCTCATTGAGGAAGTGCCACGCATCCTCTGGCTTGTGACGAGGGTTACCCCTCGGCGACTTAGAGACGTGAGTCTCTTCTTACCTGAGGGAGGACTTACGACGAGCCGACCTCTCTCTAGGTGGAGGACGCTCATCCTGCCTTGACGGTTCCTTTTGGGACCGATTGGGTTCCTTGGTCGTTGACCGCTGCCGGTTAGGCTAGCCACGAGCAGAACGGGGGTCATGCTCTTCCCTCTGAGAGCGCTCCAGGACATTATTGTCCCGTTGCTGTAGGGTGTTGACTTGGTTCTGACCTTGTCCGTGCTGGAGGGTGGTCAGCATTTGCATAATGCTTTATTGTAGGGTGTTGACTTGGTTCTTGAGACAATTCCAAGTTAGGATCCATTGTCTGAACCGTGGGAGACCGTGTTCGAGCTGACCTCCTATGGTGGGAAGGTGAAGGTTCCCTCTCGGACCTTTGGGGTTGGGCAGACTGTTTGTTACGGGTATTTTTGGATGGTGCCATTGCTGAACAACACCGGAGTTAGGTTCTGCTGAGTAGCAAGCGAACTTTGCTCAGTGGTGGCGAAGTTACTTTTTGTAGTGTCCCCACAGACGGCGTCAAACTGTTTCTGTCTAGAAATTAAGGTTAATGGTCGATGCTGAGCAAGTCTCTAATCCGAGCAGAGCTGGTTATTTGTTCACCGGAATCCTGCAAAACACGTAAAACTACCCCAAGGGTTGTTCCAGGATCGCCCCTCCGACCCTCAAGTCAGTTGATGATTGAGGTAGAGAGGGAGTCTAAAGTGAGAAACTCAGATTAGTTAGGTGAAAATTCAATACCTTTGCCTTGATGGGACAAGGGGTATTTATAGTGGTGAGAACCCCTAGGAAAAGACCTTTTTGATAAGACAGTTCCCCTAGGGATTGGCAAGATTGCCCTTTCTGATATGATTCCTATGGGACCCCTAGGATGCCCAAAAGAGGGCTGAGGGCCATGTCATGGTAGGTGGGACCCACGAAGCTTATATGGCGGTGCCAACTGGCATAGGGCCTTTGACCAAACTTAATGGGCCCAAACATATACTAATACAAAATGATGAAATTCCAACATAAAATCCCCAAATCACAGGTAGCTAGGGATTCACAATCATCAATTATATCATACCACCAACATCCACAATTCATAATTCACAAATCAGTTAGTAATATTCATTTAAAACTGGGAGTAACAAGATCAAAGGGAGTAGGGTAAAAGGTATAGTACATTCAAGATAGGAGAGAGAGGCGGTGGTAACAACCACCGGTAACACGATGTCGCATGCGAATAGCGGCAGCAGCACACCAATAACAGCAGTAGCACGAGGAAGAACAGGGGAGAGAGAACAAGGCAGGGGAGGTGATGGCAACAACCGAACAACAACAACGACACCAGCAGCAGCACGAGCCGAGGAGGGAAGCTCGGGCGAAGCCAGCGATCGTGGCGCAACCGATGCACGAAGAGCAGCAACGCAGGACGACACCCACGAACAACAGTAGCAGCGACGAAACAGAGGATGAGGGAGTGGTGCGGTATCTCCAGCAAGCTCGGCAAATCGCCGGCGAATTGAAGGGGATGTGCGGCGAGGCCGCAACGAAGAGAGAAGAATAGGGGGAAGGGAATGGGTTGTCACGGGATTGGGGTTTTTAGTTTTGGGGTTTTGGTTTACCATTTGACCGGCAAGGGGGGTGAAGTGGGTTTTAAGGTTTTAATCTAATAAAAGGCACGAGAGAGAGATGGAGAATACAATGGGTTTGGTCTTATCTTTTACAAATAAAATAATCGACAAAGGACATACAAGGATGGAAACCAACTCTATTTTCCCACTTTCGACAAATACCACTGGAATAATTTTAAATAACTAAAATCCAAAATATATAACGTAAATAACTTCGTCAAATTAAACAAAAGAATATATTACAAATATGACAAAAATAAATAACATACTCCAATCTAAATGATATAAAAATATTCTAAACATAATTAACTTATTAAATATAATAATCTTTTAAATAAATGCTATTAAAAAATAGGGCTATTACAACGTCCTCCTTGGTTCTCCCCCAAAAGTGAGGTGAGTAAATTTTTAAAAAATGGAAAAAGTAGTTAATAAGGATTCCTCGCCGCCTACGAGAAGATGGACCTCCGACATCTTTCATGACACGCATTACACCCAGACCTACAGTCTATAGTGTTTTTACTACTAGTTAGCTCGTTCGTTATCGTTTTTTGTTGTCGGTTTTTAGTTTTTTAAAAAAAAATCAAAAACAAAAATATGGAAATCAGAAAAATTAGGGCCCGTTCGGTATTACTGTGGTTTTTTGTTTTTTGTTTTTTGATTTTCAAAGTCATATGATATATGTCATATAATGAATAAAAAATTAGTCAAATTTATAAGGAACATAATGATTTTGAAAACTGGCAACTAAAAAGTGAAAACCACTTTTTCTGGTTTTCTGTTTTTGGTTTTTGGTTTTCAAAAAAACTGAAAACAAAAAACGATAACGAACGAGCCCTTAGTTTCCGATTTTCAATTGTCAGTTTTAAAAATTGAAATTTTTAGTATAAATATGACTAATTTTAAGTTTATTATCCTCTTTATATCATAGGATTTTATATTCATAAAACCAAAAACTGAAAATTTACCGTGATGTTAAACGGGCCCTTAAAGTTAGTAGTGTTGGGTGTACCCTCACCGTATTTGTAATATTGAGACCAATTTAAAAGAGTTAAGTACATAACTGGGTACTAAACTTTGCCTTTTGTTTCAGTTTGGGTACCGAACTTTCAAAAGTTCTAGTTTGGGTACTCATTTTGGACGTCCGTTAGTTTTTGGTGAAAATCTTTCCAATGCATCGTTTGATGCGTTTTCTAGGCACGTGTGGAACACGATCCGCCACCTAATCATTTTCATCATTTGGGCGGTATTTTTGGCGGGTTTTATTAACTCCCTGTCTTCCTTCCTTGTACTTATCATTTACTTCTACTAATCCATTCTTTATTTTACTCATTGTTATCTTTGTCCTCTTCATTTACTCCATATTTTAACAGAGCATGTGGCCAGCATCACCACCAAGGAAATTTCCAAGAGTAAGTGAGAATTCTGAACAAGGTATATTCTTCATTTACACAATTTTTTAACAGTTCTTCATTTATGTCTTTTAGTGGTACTTTTTTTTCCTTTTTGGTTGTTGTGTTTGGTGGAATATAAGTAATGTTTGTTTTTGGCTTTGCACGCATGGTTTCTTGTTAAAAAGTTATTTTTTGGAACTAGTTTAACCTAATTTTGTTGGATTTATTTGTTTGATGTTGTTAATTGCGTTTAGGGTTTGATAATTAGGGTAAATTTGAAAATTAATCTTTACCTAATTTGTATTAGGGTTTTGAACAAACAATAAATTTTGGCTTTTATTTGTGCTTGGATTTTATTTAGAACATAGTTATGAATAATCAGGGTTTGTAATTAACTCCATATTTTAACTATGGTGAAAGTTAAATTAAAAAAAGTTGTTCTTTATACTAGGTATGGAAGCTTTACAGCATGCACACCCACTATGTGCCAACCAGGACATTCTTGTCACCCTCACTTTCAGTAGGCTAATGTGGGAGGATCAAATGATGGTTGAGCAAACATGTAAGAAGTGGAGGTTGTTGTGGAGACTCGGGGAATATGGTGGTGTTGTGTGGATAATGAACATAGGAAAACAGAGACTGGGATTTTTAATTGACATCCTATACAACAATGGGAAGGACCTCCATGTGTGGTCGAACAAAGACATGACTGTCTACTTTGATGGGTTCTCCTTGTTGTTCAAGGAGGATTAAATAAAGCTGGAGATTGTTGGGTTTTTGGGATAGTTTTTTGCTGGGTAGGTTTATGGTTTTTGATGTAAGGAAGCTCTGTCATAGTTGTATTTAGTTTATGACTGTTACGGGAGAATGTGACAGTCACTGGCTTTGTTTGGGGTGGTTGTCACTGCTATGACAGGATTATTTTTGTTGTTAATATGAATGTACGCTCCAAGTAATTTTAGTATGTTGTTTATGTAATTGGTTGGAGCCTGCTACTTTTGTATGAATGAATTATATTGTTATATATGAATGAAGTTAAGTATTTCAAGCCTTGTTTCAACAGTCATTGCACTTACAATATAATATCCTTGTTTCACCATTCCTTGCACTTAAATTTATAGATAAATGTTTGTATGACAGATTGTATGGATTTAAAACCTTGCATGATTTTGCACCATGGTGGAGAATGGTTTGTTAATGGTGACATGAGATATGATGGTGGTTAATTAAGTTTATATGAGAACTTACCTGATAATATTGATGCTTCATATGTAAAACAAATCATAGAGAACTTGGGTTACAATGACATTATCGAGCTTCACTTTCTTGATCCTAAGAAAGATTTTAGTATTGGAATGAGGTACTTGCGATATGCTAAGAAAATATTTGATCCATTTTTAATACTCTTACTACTGTACAAGATTGTACATGTGTACACAGAACATGCAAGGGTTAGGCCATTTGAGAGTAAACATAGGAGTGGAGTTGGGTCAAGAAGTCAGTGTGGTCAAGGGTCATTTGTGCAATTGTTGTGTGTTGGAGATGAAACATTGGTCCTTGAAAATACTGCCCATACTATAAATGATACCCATGTAGATATAGACTATGATATAGAAGCACTGACGAGGATGATGATGAATTTGTTACTGCTAGAACCAAAGTGAGTGAAGACAAAAAAAAAAGCAACAGTCTTATGAGGAAGAAGTAGAGATGTTAAAGAGAGTAGCTGGCTTGACTGAGAGTTTGTTTGGAAGTGACTTTGAAGGGGATAGTGATCTTGACAGTCCTAGTGAAGATGAAGATGATGATTATGGGTACTTAGAAGCTCCAACTTCAAGAAAAAAAGACTCATAGTTCCAGCAAAGGGGTAGATGGAGGGGATATTGGAGTTGACTCTAAGTTTTATCTAGGTCAACATTTTCGAAAATGCAAAGGCCTTAAGAAAAGCAATAATTGACTACTCAATTGAAATTGGGAGAGACATACCATTCACTAGATATGACTGCAGCAGGGTAGGAGCTAAATGCATCAACAAGGATAAAGGATGTCCTTGGAGGAATTGGGCTTCATGGGAGAAAGGGAAGAGAAACTTTATGGTGAAAACCTTGGTCCCCATTCACACTTGCGGAAGATTCCCTAAAAATAAAAAGATGATAGCTATTTGGATTGCTAAATTATCAGAGTAAGTTCAAAATGAACCCTTACACGAGGGTACAAGATATAATAAAGACAGTATGGCTAGAGTGTGGGATTAAGGTGAGCAAAGTCGTAGCATACAGAGCTAGGAGGAGGGGGAAAAGTTTGATTGTAGGCGAGTATGTGGAGCAATATACCTAGCTGCCAAGGTATGCTGTAGAGATACAATGGAGTTAGTGGGTTAATAAAGTCATAATTAAGATGGATGGTAATGTTTTTGAAAGAATTTAAATTTGTTTTGAGGCACTAAAAAGGAGGTTCTTAGCTGGATGTTGGCTTTTTATATCTCTTGATGGTTGTTTCTTAGAAGGTCCTTATGGTGGACAACTTTTAGTTGCTTTTGGGAGAGATGGCAACATACAAATGTTCCCAATTGCATGGGCAGTAGTGGAGGTTGAATGTAGTTCTAGTTGGACATGATTTTTGACACTTTTAGGGGAGCATTTGAGAAAAAATGACAGTGTTGGTTACACTTTCATGTCTGGTCAGCAAAAGGGTTTATTGAGAGTTGTATCAGATGTGTTTCCACAAGCTGATACCAGGGTATGTGCTAGGCATATCTACTGTAACTTTAGAGGGGTGTTTGGTGGTGGTCTAGAGTACATGAAGCAGTTATGGATCATAGAAAAGAGCGCCACAGAAAATGAATTTTTATCTAACATTGAAGAAATGAGGAAGATATCTACTGCAATTGCTGCTGATCTTTTAAATAGGAACTATAAGAAATGGTGTAGAGCTTTCTGCACTCCTATGTCTTACTGTGGTAGTGTGGATAACAACATGAGTGAAGTTTTCAGTGCCTACATATTGAACTCAAGGCATAAACTTATCATACCTATGTTGGAGGACATCATGGAGGGTTGATGGAGAGGTTGCATAAGAAGAGGGATGAAATAGGTAAGAAAGAGATGTTGTTGTGCCCAATAATACAACAGCAAATTGAAAAGCCTTCTGGGATGGGGGTTCTGTTATGGGGTGAGGGAAAGGGTAACACAAACAAAATATGTTGTGAATTTGGATGACAGAACTTGCAGCTGTAATGGATGGCAAGTAAGTGGGATTCTTTGCAAACATGGAGTGCAATCTGGAACAAACTTGACCAACCAGAGCAATATGTTAATCAATTCTTCACAAAACAAGTGTATTTGAAGGCATATGGCAACTTGTTGGAGCCCTTAAATGGACCAGAAGAGTGTCCTAGTTCATAAACTTTGGTCATTGCCCTAAAAATGAAGAAAGTGAACAACAGGCGCCAAGTGAAGAGAAGGAAGAAAGTTGCAGAAGTTACAAAGTCAGAAAAATAAAATAAAAAAAGGTCCAATAATGGCATGCATCCTATGTGGTCTTCAAGGGAATAACGAGGTTGCAAGAATGTATACCTAGAGAGTATGTGCACATAGTTGCAAGTGAATCAAGTACTAGCCACCAAAGCAGGAGCACCAATGCACTCATGCACCATAGAGGTGTAGGTGTATACACCTACCCAAGTGGCTACCAAAGAGTTGCTACTCTTCAAACCTAACCACCACAACAGCCACCAAGTCAACCAACACCTAATCAAACACCTCAGCCAACACCCCAACCAATCCCTCACCAAATCCCACATACAACACAACAACCACACAACCCACCCATCCAAAGGAGATTAGCATATTATTCAGATTATGAGGGTGAGCAGACATTGTATTCATTCAGCCAAGACTACTCATTCAGCCAGTCACAACTAGAGAAGGGTTCACAAGATTCAGAAACAATAATAAGCCAAGTTTTACAGGTATGTGATTTGATTTAATAAGCTAACATTTTATTACCTTTTAATCAGTCCATGTATCCTGAATTAGTGTCTTTATATTTGGGACCTAACAATGGCTAAAAGGATGCGGACGAAAATTTAGTTCAAAGGTAACTTAAATTTAGTTAACAATATGCTAGTAGATAACTTGATATAGCAATTAGACTCCTAAATAAACCCCTTACATAGTTATATGGTACCATAAATAAACAAGAACTAAAATGAGTACACAAATCCAAGCCTTAACACTCATAAACCCACCTTTTTTAATTTTAAGCATAATATATTTTGATTCAATCCTCCTTGCCTTTTCATTTGTTGTCTTCAAATTGTGCCTTAACAACATCACTTCCCTTCTGAGCTCCTATTTCTCCTCCATTAACCCCAAAATCATATTTTTCTGCCACTTTGTACGCTCTTCAACATCACACCATTTGAATAACTTGCACCCTTTTGTATCAGTCTCAGCATCATAGTCAAGGCATGCTACAAACCTTCTACTAGGGTTGTCTCTTGTCCAGGATCTGGTTTTAGTTATAACAAACCCACAATGACATCTTTTAGGAATTGGGGGTATGGAACCATAGCTATTTCTTAACGATCTGCTGCGTAAGAGCACAAAATACTAAAAATTATAATTCACATTCATAAAAGAAAAATAAAACAATTACATTATATTTCATTTTCTTTAGTGCAGTTGGTTTGTACCTGATTATTTGAAGGTGATGAAGTTGATTTTTTTTTGTTGCTGATGAACAATATTGGATTTTTTGCTGATGGGGAAGTTGATGTTTTGTTGCTGATGAACAATATCGAATATTTTGGTGCTAGGGAAGTTGATATGTATGCTGCTGCTAATTTCTTGAAAGATTAGATTTTTTAGATGTTCAATTATATTTGTTGATATGGTTTAGTTTGGCCTATTTTTTCAATGTGTATCTGATTTTCTTACCGTTGAAGAATTGGGATGCATTTTTTGAATTTTAATGCATTGAATTAACAATTTTCCCTTTTTTTGTGCTGATAACGGTTACTTTGCAAACATCAGTACCAAAACTAACGGACATCCAAAATAAGTACCCAAACTAGAACTTTTGAAAGTGCAGTACCCAAACTGAAACAAAAGGCAAAGTTAAGCACCCAGTTGCGTACTTAATTCAATTTAAAATGTCAAATTGTCACTTTTTAAATTGTCCCCAAGCCCCTGAAAATTCTAATGTGCTCCCATGAGCATGGTGCACACCATGCAACCAGTAAATTTGTTCCATTTTCGATGAACAAATGTTCTATTGCAACAAATGTTCATTTTAAGCATATTTTTCGGGAAAAAAGAATGCTTTCTATTTTCCGTAAAAATTGTTCTATTTTCAATAAGCAAATGCTCTATTTCAACAAATGTTTGTTTTATGCTTATTTTATCTTTCATGAAAATTGTTGTATTTTCAATAAGGAAATGTTCTGTTTTAAAAAAGAAAAATTGAACAGGAATAATCCTACCTCTGCCCGATTTGTCAAAAATAATCCCACATTTGGATTAGTCTGGAATAATCCTACCTTTGCTTACTAAATCGAGTTTTTGGTCATAGAAAATTGATGACTAGTAACAACAAGTTAGGTTTTGTATTTATCCGATTTTTAACATTTATTAATTAAGTTTTAAATTTTTACCGTTAGATGTAATTAATACCCAACCATAATTTATTTCTTAAATACTCATCTCCACCCCCCCCCCCCAACATCCTTGTTGATCTCTTTCATCTCCTTCTTTCACCTCTCCTTTTCTGCACTTTGTCTCCCTAATCAGTTCCTTCCTCTCGCTTTTTCTCCCTCTTTCAGTGGTGGACTCTACAAGCACTCGATCTCTGGAGAATCTTGTCATGTGCTACCACAAAGAAGCTATGCAAGTGAAGATGGTCACCTACAAGGGACCAACGTAGGGGAAGAAGTTTTTTGTGTGCCCATACCTGAGGGTAAGTGATTTCTTCTTCCTTAGTGTTTATTTTCCCTAAATTGCCATCAGTAATGGAAAATATGTTCTTTGCATTAGGTTGATTGTGGTTTCCACCAGTGGGAGGATCATGGCAACAAAATTAAAGAATTGCGGGAGAAGGTGCATGAAAAGGACACGACCATTCAGGAGCTTGAATTTGTGAATGATGACTTGTGCAAGAAGATTGATTTTCTAGAGGAAATGAATGAGAAGATTATCAAATTTCCCAATGGGAGGAAGTTACTGATGGCACTAGCTGTTTCTTGGTGCATTTTTGCTATGGTGTTAGTTAAGGTGTTAGTGTATTAGAGTTAGGTTGGCAGTTAAAGTTGGTTGTTTTTTGAATGCTATGTTGTTGGTAAATGGCTAATGGTAAGTTTAAGGTGGTAGTTTTTTTGGATCTTGTACTAGCTTTAGATGTGGCAGGGGGTTTGATTTGTTTTTTTGGATATATAATGTGGAAGATGGTTGATTTAGGGAACTTTTATGACTGTTTTTTGGATGTATTTGGAAGCCACTATTTTGAAGTTATAATATATGCAATTCCATTACTTTGGCACTTAATATTATCTAGTTTACACATTACATACACTTAACAAAACTCAAACAAGAATACCATTTGAAAAGAAAAGATCCAAAAAGATTGTACTAGCTCAAAAACTTGTGTTTCCAAGAACAATACATTTGAACCAAAAAATTGTGAGCTTCAAGTTCTAAATTGCTAACCAAAACAAATGCCAAAACATCTAATCAAAATAACATGGTTTCAATACACATTAAAATCTAATCAAATCTTAAAGCTTCATGATGATGCTGGACTAAGGCTCTGATTTTGAGAAGTAGATACAAGAGTTGGCTGCACCATTTGAGGCGTACCATATGATCCAAATAGGACTCCTACTCCAACTCGATGTTAGTTCCTTTCTCTCCCACCTCTACTAACCTACCTCTCCTACTAACTTTTCCATTCCCACCTCCATCACCCTTGCCATTCCCTCTTCCACCAGTTGTTCCACCTTTACTTCCTCTTCCACCCCTTATCACTCTTCCTCCTCTCCTAATTCTACTAGGCTCAGCTGTTACACCATGATGTGAGTCACCAGTACAAACTTATTCCTGCTTCATTAGGTTAATGTTTCCTTTTCCTTCCTCTAGGTCTTTAAAGGGGAGGTTCTTCTGCAATTGTAGTAGCCTTATTTAGGCATGACCTTTTATTGTGGTCCTTCTTCTTACCTATTTGCTTTCCTAACTGTTTCAACAATTTCCTTGGCTGGCCAGTGTGATCTGCTTTAGAACACCTCCAAAAATTATTCTGCCAGCCAAGATGCTTTAAGGTGTTTGTTTTTCCTCATGTTCCTAGTGTAAGTATGCTAATTCACTAATGTCTTCACCACAAAAGCAGCCTTGATAGAGTCCCATGAAGCATATAGCTTGAAAGGGCAAGAATGAATGCATTTCACACCAAGTCTCTATTGTCTATTCTTGTTACTAACACTGAAAGTCAAATTCCTCCCTTGCAAGACCCAAAATTTCACAACTGATTCTTTGAACTCTTTCCTGGATCCAAATCTATGTCCAACTTTCCAAACTGAAAAACAGTGTCCTTCCCCACTAGCAGACCCCTTTTGCTTCTCCTCTCTTGAAAATCTCCTCGTCACCACTGTCTGGTGGTGTGTGAATCTCCTCATCAGATCCCTCATACTCACTAAGGCAGTCATCTTGGTTAACTGTTAATGTTCCACCCTTCTCTTGACTGCATAGCTTCCCCCTCTTGTGCATCTCTCTGAATCTTCTCCACCAATTCAGCAAACTTCAAGTTGTAGCCTTTCACCCTCTCCCTTGCAATATGAATCTCATCATCACTTATATCTTCAAATTCAAGGTTCTCTATGTTCTCTAAGTCTTCATATATATTCTTCTCCACCTCATGAATTGACCCATCTAACTCCTCAACAGTGATCTCCTCTAACTCATTTTCATCTCCTTTTTCATCATGAGAATCTGAGAACTCTTCCTTACCATCAGGTTCATACCTTGGATCACTTATTTCATCACTTTCATTTGACCCTATCAACTATATCCAACTTAATGGATTGTCTGGCCTATTATCCTCCCTCTCATAATTATCTGGAACTGAAGAAATGCCAACTGTTTGAGGGGTGTTAATGTGGAGTGGTTGAGATGATAATGAGGGTGGGAAGTAGGGTTAGAATCTTTGTGCTGCACAGTTGGGGGTTTTTCAATAACATGTGCAGATTTGGTAGTGGGGGACAAAGGTGGAGGAATCTCTTGGGAATTACCCAAGTATGTGTCCTTCTTCCTCCCAATTTCAATGGCATGTTGGGCCCTCTTAGGTATCAATTTTCTGGTTCTAGTCTTAAGGGTTTTCTCAGATTGTTGCCCACTATCAATGTCATATTTCCCATGTTGAATAACAGCTCAATGCACCTAGCCTTTAGAGCTACCTCACTCATTTCCCTAATACCTTTCTAAGCCCATTGTTCAAATTGAGCCCAGGTAGAAGGTAGTGTATTGTATCAGCCTTCTTATAACTCCCACATTTTACAGCTAACTCTACCAAGTAAAACCAACAAAGCTCATGAGGGTCAACAATAGAGGATCTTCCTTCTGCCCTAACATATATAAGGTTCCCATACTTATCTCTCATAAACACCCCATCATACCAAAATTTGAAGGTTTAAGTGCCATCCACAATAGCTACAACAACTTAGCAGCTACAATTGCCAAAAAAAATTTAAGACTAACAATCTAACAATAACCCTTTCAAGCATATAATTCAAGGCAATTTTTACTCAAAACATAATGAATGAACTTAAATTGTGCCAAAAAGACTAGCCTTGATTCAGCAAAACTCCCCCACGTGCGTGCCCTAATCCTTCTGCCCATGCAAAATGTCGACTTTCGCCAAATTTGGTTCTTCAATTTTGACGCTCCAGTTCAATTCAGTCCGGCAAACGTTGAATCAAAAAATTAAGGAAGAGGAAGAATGAAGAAGGAAGAAGGAAGAAGAATGAAGAAGAAGGGGGGTTAGCTGTAATGAGGGTTTAGGGGGAAATTTAGAGGTTTAGGAGGGAAAACTTACTTGGTTTACCGGTTTGCCAAGTTACAAGTTCTTAGGTACAAAAACTCAATTTAGTAAGCAAAGGTAGGATTATCCTAGAAAAATCCAAATGTGGGATTTTTTTTTTTTTTGCAGATCCGGCAAAGGTGGAATTATTCCTGTCCAATTTTCCTTTAAAAAATGTTCTTTTAAAACTTATTTTCCCTGAAAATATGTTTTATATTTGATAAGCATATGTATTTAAGTAATTGAATTCTAGTAATGTTTCACTTCAATAATAAAATGTTCATTTTCGTAGTTGGATTCTGATAATGTTCCATTAAAATAGTAAAAAAAAAAATTCGTAAATAAATTCTTATAATGTTTCATTTCAACAATAAAATGTTCATTTTCGTAAGTGAATTTTTATAATATTACACTTCAACAATAAAATATTCGTTTCCATAAATGTTTTATTTTGTCTTGTGGGAGCAAGGTTGTCATTGTGCTCCTAGGAGCATACTGCAGACATTACCAAGCCCCCCTAAGGCCAAAACGAGGCTTAAAAAAAAAGGTCGCGTCTTATTAACGCTGCCTTTATTCAGAGTTCGAAGATCATCTTTACGCAGCTAATTCACCTCTTTCCTCCAATACCCAAATCTCAATTCTCAGTTCAGCTGCTAGCTTAGTCAGATTTCACCTCACAACAATGGTACGTACAAATTCGATCTCCTCTTACTTCATCTACTCATGCTATTTTAGGGTTTTACACATTCTTAGACATAACTTCTTAGCTTGTTTTATTTGTAATTTTAATTTTGCTTCACTATCGAGTTAAAAGGATATCTATATCACCCGAATAAGCTGGTAATTTGGAAATGATTTAAAGTGTTTTCTGTTGAATCATGATTTAGTGAATGAAATTTTTGAAGTGGCTATCTGATTTACTATTCAATTCTTGGGATTAAGAGTGTTTTTTGAGGAATTTGTTTGAATACTGGGTTAAAACTTGGAACTTTTAGCTGAGGGTTATGTATGTGCAGGCCGATCCTGAGTTGGAAGCCATTAGACAAAGAAGAATGCAGGAGTTAATGGCACAGCGTGGTGCTGTAAGGAATTGCTTTGTGTTTTTTGATGAATTCAGTAGCCTTTTGGAGTTTTTGTGTATATGTGTGTGTGCGCGTTCTGTAATTTATAGAGCATATGATGTTTTACTGACTGAATGCCATCTTAAACCAGGGAAGTCAGCAGAATCCTGAACAACAGAAAGCTCAAGAAGAAGCAAAAATGTCTGGTTATTTGTTATTGGATGGTTTTGTATCATGAGCTAAATTATGTTGTTGTTTTGCATTTATGCTAAATTGTGTTTGGTGTTTGATTCGCATATGGGATGAAGGGAAGCCGAAGAACGAAGGCAGATGATGCTTGCTCAAATTTTGTCATCTGAAGCACGTGAAAGAAGTAAGCTCAAATGGCACTCCTTCATCTTTACATTTGTAATTTTTCATTAGGTAGACTTGAGAATTTTATAGCCTTTTGGTATCTCGTGATTTTAGTTACCCCTTAGTGCCTTTGTTTTCATAAATTTTGTCCACAAAATCTTTTTTTAGTCCTTTGTGGGTGATTGTACTCACTCTGGCAATCTTGTAAATTGCATGGTCAAATGTTTTTGTTTTGATGAGCAACTATTTCTAAAAATTTATGTGTCTTGCCCAAAGTTATCAAAATCGCGATTCAAATATTAAAATCTAACGATTTTACGATTCAAAATATGGTAGACGATTCGATTCGCGATTCTAGACGATTCTATACATTTGATCTTGTCTGAACGAACCCGCAAGTTATAAATATGCTAATAAAGAAAATAAGAGATATATATTGTTAGTTATTGCCAATATAGTGGGTAAACAACTATTTTTTCCAATTTTTAGGTCTTTTAACTTATAATATTAGCATATTCAATGAAGATTGAGTGCAATATATTGATTATACATGTTTGTAGAATCTGAGGATTCTATGATTCGATTTTACGATTCGATTCTAAAGGTTGTTTTTGATTCAAACTAGAATCTCGATTTTAACAACATTGGTCTTGCCTATTTACAAGTCAAGAAAGTATGGTGTATCCTAGCAAGCACCTTTGTAATCTGTGTCCTTTTTTTAAGGAAGTTGCTTGCACTCTGTCTGTGTGGAGTTAAGTTGGGAAAGGGTTTAGATCCTACTAATTCAGATGCTATAAGAAAGAAAGGTTGGAATTAAATATATATTATGAAATCTAGGAAAGTGCTTTATCTACTAATAGGGTAGATATAGGTAAATCGTTTTGAACTGTATCAAAGATGCTACTAGCTTATAGTTCCCCATTCATTGAGTGAAGGAAGAGCTGTACACTTGTACTGTACCATATATCTGTATCTTCCAGTAAATTGCCAAGGATGAGTTTGTTTTGAGATGTGGGGTGCAGGAAGGATATGGGCTTTCTTTTTAATATGTGTTTCCTGATTCTAGAAAGTTATTATTTGGATTCTAGTAACCATTCTAGGGAATTTATTAAGGGATTTACCTCTTCTGGACCTTCTAAATTATCATTCTCATGTTCTTTCTTTATTCTCGAAATTCTCCTGGAAGTTGTGAATGTGTTTTGGGACTATAGTTTTAGCCTTTTTTTTAGGGAGGTGGAGGAGTCGAATACCCTTCATTGTCATATTGTTGGGGTTCGAAAGTTTCTATTAGAATACATTGTTGTTCATTCTGTCATCTAAAAGACCCGCTGAATGCTTCTCTATTCTTCCTTTTGGAGCCCCTCCTACCACCCAACAGAATCACAGGGTACGATTCAACAGCATCTCAGCTCTGCAAGTTCAAGTAGTTTACCTGGAGCAGTGGAACCTCACGTGATTAGTCAAAGTTCAGTTAAGAATGCAAAAAACATTTCTGTGTTCCAAAGCCCTAGCCTAAACATGTAATCTTATCATTTATTGTTGGTTCCTTTTGTAGAGTACTTTTTGTGTCCTACCCTTTGAGGTAGTGTGGGTATTAGGTTGAGTTGTCTTTGAGCTCCTGGGTTATCGTATAGTATGGTGAGATTTAAATGAGTGAGAATTTGGTTTTTTTGAAGCTCTCCGTTATTTGCTGTTCTGACAACTATCTTCGATTTCAGTATGAGTAAATGAAGGAACTAGAAATCCTTTACTTGTACAGGATTCAGTGCTTCTAGAAAGTCCTCCATCTGAGATATCTCGCAATAGAGTCTTCGAGTGTATATGTGCTTAAATGTTTAGTTCTTAGACACTAAGGCCTTCCTACTGAACTGAACTTATTTTTATACTGAACTGAACTCATATTTGCTTAACAAAACTTATTTTTACTATAGAGGATTTATTTTTACTGATTTTACTGGAGAGGACTTATTTTTATTGGTTCTCTATTGTTTTCTTTCATGTAACTAATTTTGCTGAACCGAACATATTTTTATTAAACTTCTTTTTGCTGAAGTGAACTTATTTTTTCGTGAACTTATTTTTACTGAAACTTTCTTTTAAAACGCAAACTGAACAGTGCTTAAATGGCTTCCAATGCTCACTTTCTGACTATTGCAAATGCAAGGCTTAGCTGTATTTCTAGATATTTACTGCAGCTGCAGGGGGTTTGGGGATGGCTTGCTGTTGATGTAATCTAATCAACATATTATGAGTATTCATTGAGCAAAGAAGTAAAACAATGTTTGAAGATGTATGGGTTGCTTCTATATATTTCAATGTCGATATTAACCAAAATTATGTTCAGTCAATGTTGAATAAATGCTACTATGCAGAACTGTGGTTAGAAACGGCTGCTTGCTTCTTAGTATCTATGTGCAATAGACTCGCTAGGCTGCAGTAGGAAGCAGTCTTGCACCTTTTATGCTTTAGTAAGGAATGATGAAAGTGCATTTGAAAGACAATGCTGCTATTTTCCTTGGAGAAGTTTTTCTCTCTTATTTTCTTTGTGGAACATATGCTGAGCGTGTATATCAGCTTATTTATATCTACTTTTTATGTACCCTTTGATGGATGAAAATGGTTGACTTGGGATCAAGTATCGATTGCTAGCTGGCTTGTTATCTTTCCTATAGGTGGTTGGTTCAGTTTTGTTCTATAGGATACCCTTGTGTTTCTGTGTTTCTGTGTTGTACCCCTAATGTTTAATTTTTCCAAGTTGTACGTTGTACCCTTGAACTTTTATTTGTTCTTTATAATAACTCTCCAATAAATGAACGTTAAGTTTACCATTAATTTCTTATCTTCTGCTCTTTAGACTTACATAAGAAGAGAGATAAATTCTTCGGCTTTAAATGGATTGGACAAAATGGAGAAGTAGGGTAAAGTTTTCGTGGGAAAATTTCCCTCCTAATGTTACTATAAAGAACTGAAAATAAGGAAAAAAACGGAACTTAGCATTGACTGAATAAAGGGGTACCACATAGAACAGTCAAAAAGTTCAAGGGTATAACACTATAACTTGGAAGAAAAAACCATTAGGGATACAACATAGAAAACGCTAAAACACAGGGGTACCTTGTAGAGTTGGCCATTGTATGATCCACACAATTCACCTGACAAAAGATAAAGAACAAAATTAAGGGACTTAACAAATCTGGAGAATATCATGTAGCAGGAACTCTTCAGGGGTAATTGAGCATAGCCTTGACAGCAATCTGGCCAGCTGTTCTGGCAGTGAGTCTCTACTGACTGCTGCTTTAGGATGGAAGACCGCTGAAAAGCACTGGCTATCTTTACAATGTGGCCTTCTAAGAACCACCCCAACCCCCCCCCCCCCCGGCATTGTTTTACTACTTTAGTTATAAGCATGAATGAATTAGAAACTTTTGGGCATGTTTTTGAAAAGGAATGTGTAACATCATGTTCAAAGCTTATATTTCCTAAGGCTCTCCGCTCGTGTCACGTCTTTAGTATGAGGGTCTATGGGAAATTTGATATTGGCTACGGCCACATTTTTGTTTTGAGAGGAGTGACGACATATTTTTGTTATCTACTGGTTTAGCTATACTTGCTCAAAACACTCATTTGCTTCTTTGCTAAAGGACTTAAGCATGGGATAGTTCCAATTCTATGTATTTCCTTGTGACGCTATGTACAAGGGAATATATTTATAGATATTCCTAAACAGTGAATTTAATCTTACATTAACAGTGAACATTTTTTTTTCATGAGTTCATTTGACTACAACATTGCAGCTCGGAGATCACATGCCTTTCAGTGGCATGAGGGCACTTTTTTTTTTTTTTTTGATAAGAATCGACAATTAGGATAGTCTCATGAGTGAAACCAACCTAATTCATCCTTTCGGATGATACTGGATATAACACATCATTACAAGAGTTTATCCATTATAGCATAGTCGGATAACTGTGACGAATCTTTTCCATGAAATCAGCAGCTTGTTTTGCCTCCCTAAAACAGTAACTGCATCCGCAATGATGTTGTGGATTGACCAAAGAATCTTCCATTGTCTATTGATATTATTGATGCAAATATCACCGCCCTCAACAGTAATGTTTTCAATACCAATGAAAAAGGTTCTTTTGATATCTTCCCAGAGAGCGACACACTTTTCGGCTTCAAATATCCCGGATATAGAGCCAATCACATTTGATCCTGCCAGGCATAGGGTGCTTTTAAAGTCCCTAGAGTAGAGCTTCCTGATTGGGTAAGAGAATCATCAGATTTTCATTTGAAAACAAGATGGATCTTTTGGAGGAGACCAAATCAATTTCTTTTGATGAGCTGGCAATGAGGTTCAAAGAGGGAGTTGGATTAGAAGATCGAAATGATTAATTGTCTAAATCAAGTAACTTCAAAGAATTCCAGTCATGAAAGACATTTCCTTGCTAAATTAATTCCTTGGATAACCAAGTTTCATTGCAAAAAAATGGTATTGTTTCTTATATACCAAACTGTCCACCAAACGAAAGCCATCTTTTTATATTGGTCTAAACCAATTGAATTTTGCAATGATTAAGCTTGGCTACAAAGGAAGCTGCAGAAATATTAAAAGTGAGGGGTCAATTTTCTTCTCTTTTCTAAGGAGGAGAAAATCTCATAGTGAAAGGACAAGAAAAGAAAAGGTGTGGGACTGAAGATTACTGAATTTGATCTGAATTATACAGTTGACTGTGTTGAGGATAGAGTATAGTTAAAACTGGCATTTATACACAGATTATTTGTCCAATACTCCAATATATGCTCTTTCCAATGCTGGAAGCCTAGGTGTACTGATTTTTCCATGAAAAACCTAGAAAGTGAAGCTGGTGTTTAGCACCATAGGACGGGCTTTGATCAAGTAACTTCGCATTTTTATTGAAAATCAATACGTGCACTGTGCAAAGAATTAGCTCTGCCTGAAGTATTCTATCAATTGAAACTGTATTCAGTGAACTTTTTATCTATACAAGGGGGATATAGTGGCCGTCTGGGGGGGATGGAGTTTCATCAATTGATGCTAAGGAACAGATGCTTCATTCTTAACTCTACAATATGTATATTGACTGTATATTTCATCACTATCATTAGTTGCTAAGTACAATTTTTGCTTTTGGCTTGACAGTTGCTAGGATTGCTTTGGTTAAGCCTGAAAAGGCTAAAGGAGTAGAGGATGTTATACTACGAGCTGCTCAGATGGGTCAAATTGCTGAAAAGGTCAGGCACAACCCTCTAGATAACCCTCTTAAGTAGTAAATTGGGAAAAAAGGAAGCTAAATTAAGAGAAAAACCAAAGAGCTTGGCAGTTTACTGTACTGAAGGAAAGTTAATGAACGTACAATGGTATGTCATACTACAGGTTTCTGAGGAAAAACTTATATCACTGTTGGAGCAAATTAATACTCAGACAACTAAGCAGACCAAAGTGACTGTAAGCTGTGCTTCCTACCTCTCTACAAATGACAGTTTGCCTATATGAACTTCTTTTCTCTGACTGTGCATGTTGTTTGTTTTTGCAGATCACAAGGCGCCGAAGTGTCCTCGAAGATGACGATTAGGTCTAAGATGCTGTAATGCTAAAGAACTGCTAGTCTTAAAGAGCTGTGTAGTGCTTGCTATATTTCCGAGTTTATGAGCCTCGTGTTACTAGGTTGAGCCACAAAACCTTAGCTTCTGTGTGTATCTGATTACTTTGATAACAGTTGGTTATTGCCTTTCATGATTTATGTCTTTACCCCAACTTTTTTCGAAGAGGGGTGTATATTGGAGTAGAGGCCGATGTATTTAGTACTCAGGCTATGTTAATTGATTTTTGGGCATAAATGTTCACGTCATATGATGTGAGGAAATCTTTTATGCTAATTGAGAGAGACCACCTCTTAATCAATCTGCGTTTAAGCTTCTTTTATCTTTACCCATGTTTGTTTACGGTTCTCTAACCCTCCCTTAAGATCCTATTGCTCACTTTTGCTTGGCCGTTGAATGGTGTTAGGATTTGGTCAAATTGGATTGTCTCCTCATTCATCATCAAAAGCTAATTATACCATCTAGAGGACAAAGTCCTAATACTATGTAAACACAACATAATAACAATATCTTAACTATAATATGAGTCGTATCCTAACACCCCCACCTCAAGTTGGAGCGTGTACCTTTTGCACACGCAACTTGGATAACAAAAACTCAAATTGAGTCTTACCAAATGCTTTAGTAAATATATCTGCCAAGTGGAACTTGGTAGGAACATAAGACGGAGTAATAAGCCCCTCAGTCACTGCATTATGAACGAAGTGACAATCAGCTTCAACATCTTTAATGCGCTCATGAAAAACGGAATTATCGACTATATACAAAGCTAATTGACTGTCGCAATATAACTGCATTCGTGCTGGATGCTAAACTCCAAGATAACCCAATAATTGCTTGAGCCATTTTAATTCACAAACTATAGCAAACATAGAACAATATTCTGCTTCTATAGAGGAACGAGATATTGTAGTTTGCTTCTTAGTCTTTCAAGAAACGGGAGAATATCCCAGCAAAACAAACCATCCACTCAGGGAACGTCTAGTAATAGGACAACTAGCCCAATTAGAATTACACCACCCTTCTAGGCGGAGATCACTATCTGAACGTTATAATATGCCCTAGCCTGGATTTTTCTTCAAATATCTAACAACTCTCAGAATTACCTCCTAATTACTTTTGGTGCCTGCATAAACTATGACAGAGTATGAACAGAATATGCCAAATCAGGTTTAGTAACAGCAAGATAAATCAATATGTCCATCAAACAACGATATCTCTCTGCATCGTCCAATAAAGGACCTTCACTCATAGCAAGTTGATGATGTTGCTCCATGGGAAAGTCTGTCGGTTTCGTAACAAGCAAGCCACACTCATAAACAATATCCAAGGCATATTTTCGTTGACTCATAAAGATTCCTTGAGGACCCCTCGCAACTTCCAAACTTAAGAAGTATTTCAAGACCCAAATCTTTCATTTTAATACATTTTCGAAGGTAATTTTTGAAGTTCAATAAAGCTTTCTCATCATTTCCTCCAATAATCATATCATCAACATAGATAAAGCACATTCAATTGAGCTAGTTTCCTGGTCAAAGTGAACAAGGAATAAGTAGAAAAAGACTGCCTAAACCCATGGGCTTTGAGGGCAATAGCCAACTTTGGAAAACAACATCTAGGTGCCTACGATTTCTTCATCCTGCAACCATATTAGTATTCTTTTCCTGAAACTCGGGAGGAATTTTCATATATACTTCTTCCTCCAAATCACCATGTAGAAAAGCATTATGAACATCCATTTGATGAATCTCCCATCTTTTCACTGCTGCAATAGTTAAAAAAGTACGAATTGTCGTCATTTTTGCCACAACAACAAAAGTTTCATTATAATCAATACCTTCGACCTCATGACGACTATATATAACTAATCTTGCCTTCAGTTTCTGCAGCTTATCCTGTTCATCATATTTCTCTGTATACATCCACTTACCCCCCCCCCCAAGGCCTTCTTGCCCGGAAGAAGAGGTTGTAATTAGTGCCTTGATCCTTCAAAGCTTTAATTTCTACACCCATGGCCTTACGCCATCCTTCATGCTTCATAGCCTCTTTAAAATACTTCGGAGGTTCCCTGCAGTAATCGATGCTAGATATATGCGATGATTGTAACATACTGTGTAATAGGATAGGGAGTACCTGAGGACATTGATGAAGCAGATGCCCGAGCAAATGAACTTTTCTTTTTCACTATAGTATGAGTCACATAATCCTGCAATTTCTTAGTTGGAATTTTCTTTCGTTTGTCCCGCCTTATAGCTTCAATACCATCCTCCACACTCCCTTCATTCACTCCATAAGCCTCGATATGAGGCGCATCATTATCATCATGCACGTATGGAGCCTCAACACGAGGCACAACCTCCTGAGGAGCACTATCCGGTGCCACATCCACACGCACGGGGTCAAAACCCTCCTGCACCACATCTCCAATCGCGCCACGTTCCTCTTTAACACCCAAGAGAACCATGACACTAGGAGTGGCCATCTCCGTCCTCATCACAATACTCAACATCAACCTCCATCCCCCACATTCGAATCGTTCAATGGTTTAGACAATGCAAAAGGGAACCTATGTTTAATAAACTTCACATCCTGGGAGACAAAATATTGTTTTATTTCCATGTCAAACACTTTCCATCCTTTTTAGGTGAAAGAATAGCCAACAAAGACACATTTTCTACTCCTACTGACAAACTTATCACCACGATGATTTAAATTATATGCATAACCTATAGATAGCTATATTATCATATAGGGCAGCCTGTTCAAACTCTTTCGGGCTTCATTACTCTCCTTAGTTTAAATTAAAGATCATAATGTACACAAGTTTTCAATTAATAACCATACAATTTCACAATTCATTTCAATATATAGTAATATACTCAAGTCAAAAGTTCATTACAAGAATAATCACATACTATTACTTACGTACTACAATCATTGTTTCAAAATAAATACTTGATAATAAAAAGAGTAGCCTTATATGTACCCGATGCGTGCGAAATCACTATCAAAGTAAAATTTATTGCGTAATTGTATCTAGTAATAATTTATTTAAAAATTTATTTTGATAATCTCTTTTATAAATCATGACAGTAAGAACAAAAACCTAGTATAATGTACTAAAAATATCAAAGAAAAAATTCTCTTATTATAAGGTAATGATAATTTTATGATTCTAATTGCTATACAACAACCAGTAATATTAAATTACCAAGATTCAAAAAAATACAACCATGCCAAAAAAACATGAAAACAAAGCAAAAGATTACATAGAAATAAAACCAAGAACGCCCAAAACTAAAAACAGAGGAGAAAAAACGGGAAATTATTTTGTGAATTGCTAAAGAATGAAGGGATTAGGAAGAGCATTGGTCTTCTTCTCTTTCTTTGTTTTGAGTTATGATAGAGATTTTTCGAGGTTTTAAACTGATTTGTGTTCTAGTAACTGCCTACTTTCTTTCTTTAAAGTTGGTTTTTTTTTTTTTGTTTAATTGAAGTAGTTAGTTACCCTTTTTTTTTCTTTTCTTTTTTCTATTTTTTGGTGTTTTACACCTCTCGACATAAATAATAGTACGCGAGTATGACACCAAAGTACAATAACATAAATACTATAGTATTGTCCCGTTACAGAGCCACAAACAATATAAAAAGGATGGCCTATAAGGTAATCTAAACAATATCATAACAGAAACTTTGTGTGGTTTTGATATATAAAAGGAGATCGAGTTTAACCAAACATTATCTTTAAATTGTGAAAGTAAATATGAAAAATGTTTTGATTTATTTTCTCATTAGCAAGTAAAGAGTTGTTTTTGATAATTTCTATCTTATATCCCTACTTGACGAGCTTTCCTTGTACCTTGGTTATCTTGATAAGAAAAGTGGTCCAAAATCTCATACCAAATCTAAATAGGCTTAGCGGCAAGATGATAGGCATTGACAAACAATAACATTTTATGGCTCATACCAAGAAATAAAGAGTTAACTAATAGAGATACAATATACACACTTTACATATATTCCAAATCCTTTTATACATCCTTTAGCTCTCCAAAAATATTATAATAGCTCTCCAAAAATATTATAATAGCTCTCCAAATATCTCTCTCCATTTATCCCCTCCGACCACATATGGCCCTGCCTTTTCATCACATGTACCTCTCTACTCTCCACTATAGTCTTTGCTTAGTCTACTCTCTTACACACAGTGGCGGATCCAAAAATTGGTTCACGTGGATTCAGAATAATTTTAATATAAATTTAAAATTATTTTTTTATTTGGAGTTACAATTTTTTATCGAAAAGGGAAAAAGATTGAACTTTTAACAATTGTACGTAGGTAAGTTTTCATTTTTTGATTACATCATTACAAAAAAAACATGGTAACTAATTTCTTGTAGTAATGAAAGATTATCAATTTTTTAACAAGCTACAGAGTTATACAAACTACAAATTAGGTATTAACTATTAAGAATTTTTTTCATTGAATTAACTTATCATTTAAGTGTTAAAAGTTAAAACTATTTATATACACATATATGTATAACAAAATATGAAACTTTAACAACTAGCTAGCACAAACATGATATAGACAAAAAGATAATGCTAATCAACCAAATTCATTATCCTTTATTATATTTGTACTTGATGGAAGGGAGACATTAATAGAAATTAAGAGAGCTTAAAAGATAAAGGGAGGATTGAAAAAAAAAAGACCAAAGTAAGCTGTAAGCCTAAAGGGGAGGAGAAAAAAAAGGAAAGAGCAGAAAAATATATCACGAGATTCGAACCTGCGACCATTAGTGCAGAACAACTAGGCCTTACCGCTGAGCTACAACACCCTTAACTTATATAATGTGTGATGTTTTATACTTCCTCCGTTTCAAAATAAGTGCAACATTTGCATAGTATTTACTATTCACAGTTTAAACTTTAATTAGCTTTGGTGATTTACATTTTAGGAAAAACATAGTCATGTGGGATCTTGTTAGTTCGTCTGAATGTGAATTTTTTAATATCAACTTTATAATTTTTACTTATTGATAATTGAAGATATTAACGGTTAAAATAATGCATTGGCAAACGTGAAAACAAGAAGTGTTGCACTTATTTAGAAACAGATGAAGTATATGTTATTTCTTATTTTTGCCCAGTTTCTCTGTTGTTGTCCCGGATCCGCATGGGTTCAGTTGAACCCACTAAACCCACGCTGGATCCGCCACTGCTCACACAATCTCTTCCCCTTTCTCTCTCAGAGACCCCTATCTTTCCTCGGCTTAGACACACAAAAAAACATCAACTAACTAAAATGGCATTAGATTGGCAAAATCCTAACTACTTTCTTAAATAAATTAACCCATTTCAACAACAACCACTACAACGACAACATTTTCATTTCCAAAATCCAGATGATATTCTTCTCTCACCTCCATTCCACCACCATATATTTTCTTTCTCTATCTCTTCCTCCCGTCGTCCATTATCTCGTCTTTCTTCGGTCCATTCTCTCATTATAAATGGAAACCTAATAATTAGAGATAGTGGAAGAAATTTTTACTTAATAACTGGAGCAATTTTGGTCAATTAAAGTTGAGATGATTGAAGGTGGAAGTCGGAAATTTTGGAGAAGAAACACATAAATTTTGAAACGCAATTGAGGAGGTGAGTTTCAAAAAAAAATTCATTTTTTTTGCATGTGAGAGAATCTGAAATATGATATTTATTGGAGATTGTTAGTGTTTTAGAATTATTATTTGCATATAAAATCGAGAAGATTTTAGAATTTGGGAGAGTTTGTCAAATAATTTGGGGAAAGTTTGTCAAAGAATTTGGAAGAGTTTCACATTACAAAAAAAAAAACACTATGGTAAGGTAACGTATGAGAGATTATGGAGAGAATGAAAGGGAGTAGAGGAAGAGGAGAGGAGGAAGAAGTGGTAAGGAAACTGACGGGATTATGTGGAACTGTCGTGGGGAGTTAGAGATTTAGGGTGCGTTCTGTTCAACTTAAAAAATTAAGTTTCAGGTCCAATAAGTTCAGATAAGTTGCAATAAGGTCTAATAAGGGCAATAAGTTTCAATAAGGTCCAATAAGTTTCAATCAGGTGCAATAAGTTTCAATCAGGTGCAATAAGTTCCAATCAGGTCTAATAAGGTCCAATAAGTTCCAATCAGGTCTAATAAGGTCCAATAAGGTCCAAATAGTCAATGTTTAATAAACATTTGTATTATTTCCATATTTTGTTATTCATAATTTCATATCACTATCAGCTGATTATGTTATTATTAGAATTTTAATTAAAGTACCACAATGATTATATAGTATTATACTTGTATTAGTGTCTATTTTTTATTATTTATTTGTATTATGTCTATTATTTTATTATTTATTTATATCATGTCTATTATTTTATTATTCATATTACTATTAGCTGATTATGTTATTATTAGAAGTTTTTATTAAAGTACCACAATGTATGTTATTATACTTGTATTATTGTATATTATTTGATTATTCATATTGCTATTAAATAATATTAGAATCATGGTCAAATAATTAAGGTTAACAATAATAATAATTATAATATTTTTCAATAATAATTATAATTATATTATTTTATTATTTATTTGTATTATGTCTATTATTTTATTATTTATTTGTATTATGTCTATTATTTTATTATTCATATAATTTTTGCTTTTCTACTAGTGTTTTATAAAATCAAAACAAGACTATTAGATATATTAGTGGTGAAAGTTATGTATAGGCAAATATATAAATAGTAAATTTTTTTGTTAAATTAATTATCATAAGAGATAATTATAATCATATTTTTTTAAAGGACGAATTATAATAATTATTACTCCACAAAAAATTTTGAGGGGTAGTATTTACGTTAGTGGTAATATTTATGTTATTAATGATCAATTTTTTTGTCTAATAAGGTCAAATAAGTTTCAATTAGGTCCAATAAGGTCAATAAGTTCCAATCAGGGCCAATAAGGTCTAATAAGTTTCAATAAGGTCAATAAGTTCCAATAAGGTCCAAGAAGTTCCAATCAGGTTCAATCAGGTCCAATAAGCTGAATCAGGTCCAATCAGGTTTAATGAGTTCCAATAAGTTCAGTTCAGGTTCAATAAGTTCAGTTCAAATAAGGTCTAATAAGTTCAGGGCCAATAAGTTGAATAGAACGCACCCTTAGAATGCAATTATTCTTCATTTCTTTTTGTCGTGATTATCTCCTTCTTTATTTTATTTTTTTCTTGTAAGGGTTCTGTTGTAATTTGCTTAATATAATGATGGTAAAATGTGGGTTTTAATATTTTGGTGTCCTATCCTTCCTCACATATAGAATAGAGATTCATACTATTATAACCATAATAACAACATAATCAAGTTTTATATTAATACGAGAATTATACTCTTATAATAGTAATTACTAACTCATAAATTAATAACATTAGTCTATAAATTTACTTATCACATATATAACCACATAATAACACAATCACATAGATAACCGTTTTACAACGGGAATTAGAGCACGATGGACACAGAAATTACCTCGAGTAGTACAGATACGAATAATAAAGTCGCCCCTAAAAAGTTCCTTCTACAAATTAAAGTATCCGTCTACAATAATAAGTTAACGAATGTGATCAAAATTGTTAAGAGTTGAGGGTAGTAAACACTGTAAAATTTTTCATTAAAATAGTAGTCAAGTGTCAAAGTTATAAATGAGTTATTTTATTTTCGAAATAGAAGAGAAGAAAGAAAAAGAAAACTAAGTTTATAACTAATAGTAGTATAAGGAGGAAAGAATAGAAAACACGTCTACTGATGTGTACAGAAGAAGCATCATGAGCTGAACTTCTATTCATCGTTCCAAATCTACTTAAAAAGAAAAAAGAAAATAAAACAAAAGACTAATAAAGTAACTAAGGCTATGTTCAGTTCACCTTATTTTTGCTTATTTCAGATCTAATCAGATCGATCAGATCAGAAAAAATAAGTTCAGATCAAATAAGTTCATATCAGATCATGCTTATATTTTGAAAAACTCATTATTACTATTAATATTATTATTACTAGTACATTTCTTCAAAACGATTATTATTGTTGCTGTTGTACTTATTAATTATTGATATTGGTAATTATTATTAATCTTGTTATTATCATTATAAATGTCATTGTTATCATTATTTTAAGTTACTTTGTTATTATTAAATAATAGAAAATTAAAAGCGGCGGGTTAAGAACGTAAGATTAATGCAAAAGTAAGAAATATATATAATATGATAGCTTAAATTCATGACAACGAAACTACTAAGTCCGGATTACATTTCAAAATAAGCTAAGTGCAAGATACAAATTATACCTCTTCCTATCGAATTTCAAATCTCTCTAGCTATTTGAAGTTGCATGATATCCATTTCTTGCGCAAGTCATAGTTGTTTATATATCTTATTTTATTTCATATGGAAAAAAAAGAGTTGAGTCTGCCGACTTCTCAAGTGTGAAACATCTTTTTTTAAGGGAAAATGTGAAACATTTTATAAGGGCTCTTATAAATTAATGACTTGGGTTATATAATTATTTTTAGTAATAATAATTATTATTATGATTATAATAATTGTTGTTGTTATTATAATAATGATAATAACAATAATTATTATTATTATTAAAAGTTGTGTAGAACTTGTGATAGAAATAAAATGATAATAATAGTAATACTATAAATAAGATCTTATAATGTATTGCAAAGTAATAATATAAAAGTAATAATATATTTTATAAAAGATAAGATCTTCTAGATCAGATCAGAAAAAATAAGTTCAGATCAGATCAGAAAATTTCAGGTGAACAAAACATAGCCTAAGTGTATGGTTCATTAGAACCATTTTGTTCGACAAACAGAAGAAAGAACAGAAGAAAAATAAAGGGTATGCAGGAGGCGGGGCAAAAGAAGAAATAAAAAGAGATTAGAACACAAGTCCACCACCAGCCAGCCATACCGAGATGACAACGACGGCGCAGCACACACACTCGACTCTGCTTTTTTTTTAAAGAGAAAACAGAAGAGGGTTCCGATTTCCACTTATTCAACAAATGGTGAAGATGAATAAGGTGCCCATGGTAGAAGAGAAGGTTGTGGTATTCATAGTTAACTTGCTCAATGCAATTTAGGTAGGTAAAGTCCGATTGCTTGATTTTCTTAGCCAATTTGATTAATTAGGGTGCTAATTGGTTATGTAGGATATTGATTTGTGGAGTTTGGCTTGAGTTACTCAATCAATTATCAAATTAATTGATTTGCAATCTTTAGAAGAAGGTAAACTGAAATGAAAAGATGGTTGGAGTTTGGAAAGGTAATATTGTTCGAAATTGCAATATTGACCGGTGAATTTTTTTTACAAGCTTAAAAATTGTTGTAACGTAAAGGATCAATTATTAATTATTAATTTGTAAAATAATATTTAACTTTATTAGAAAAAAGATAAAATCATGAATTATTTTGTGAAACACAAAGTTATAACATAATTTTATGAAAAATAATTTTGAAATATTACAAAAACCCTCATGCTCTACAAACATGAAAGACAACTTATCAACAATGATAATTTTAGTAAGTTATTTCCTAGCAAATTCTGGATCATATTCCAACAACTTTGGCACATTCATAATCTCAGTTGAGCCATCTTCTTTATTGTTTGGAATTCAAATTCTATTAACCTTTGCTTTATGTCCAAATTGGCAGGATACTTTCAACATCTTTGAACATAATTCTTTAAAGGTGTAGTTCCATACCTTTACAACTAATTAGTGTTCCACAATATTTACATTCGGTCTTAAAAGGATTATTAGTATTAAACCATTTAGACTTTTTATCTCTATCATGAGGTTGAGAAGAAGAACCACTCACATTAGGATATAATGGTGGTTTAGTTTATTTGCTTGAGGTTATTGAAGAAGGATTCTCCTTCCTTTAGTTGATAGAGCTATCTCTTCCTCTTCCACGCTCACAACTTCTTCTTCATCATCTGATATGCACACATTTTCTATGTTTGCACCCATCTCAATCCCGTTGCTACCATTGAACTTACGAAAAATATTCAAATAAGATATATAGTCAACGAAGAAAACAAACCAAGAGGCAAAAAGCAACAATGCAGAATGCAAAAATTCAGGAAAACAAGAAGCAAAATTTGAAAGCAAAACTTCAAGAAACCATAGCAGAATTCGAACGCAACAACAAAACCATTTAGCAAATAATAATAATTTATAGCAAGATTAACAACACCAACACCAAAACTGACAAATCTCGAAAGAGAGAACTTAAAAAATGCTAAACAAATTCGGAGCAACAAAACTTACAAATGTTCCATCAATAAGCAAAATCATTGAATATATTTATAAATTGAAATAGAAAAAAAAAGAGGCAAAAAAAAGAGACAAGGAGGAATCTTCTCACCTCATTTAGTGGTGCGGACGCGGGACCCAGGCGGGTGAAGTGGAGTGATGATACCCAGCGCGACTATTGAAACACAAAGGGTGCCGATTGTTGTGGTGCCAGAGCCGTAGGGGAGAATTGGAGGGTTATTTAGAGTGCAGTGACGGATGTGAAAGACTAAGAGGATGTGTTTGCCCTAGGTTTGAAATTCTTGGAAACACATGAACAGTAGAAAGTTAAAAGTAGGGGTATTCATTTCAGATAATCTGATCCAAAATTTTGTTTATCCAAAATTTATGGATCGGTAAAAATGTGATCTGAATTCGATCCGAGAAAATCAGATATCCATAATTTTAGATCGATATATCCGAAAACTAAAAACATACATTTTTTTAAAGGAAAAATTTATAAAATAAGTTTTGAATTAGATCGCGACATCGGGTATGTCGGATATTTGTTCTCAAAAACGGATATTTTCATATATTTCTGATTGAATATCCAAAAAATTCCAATGTTTCAGTTATTTCGGATATCCGAAAAGGAATTTTGTGATCAGTATTCGATCTGAAATATCCGAAAATTAAAAATTGAATAAGATATCCAATTTTTATGGCCGGATTGACTAGATCACAGATTGGATATTTACGAACACCTAGTTAAAAGTTGCTGATTTTTTAAAAATAAAAAGAAATCATCTGTTTTAAAATTTTCGAATATCCACAATATTTTTTTCCCTGATCTAAATTTGATCCGATTTTTTAGATATCCATTCCGAAATATCCTAAAACTTAAAAATCGGATTGAATATCCAAAATTTCGAATCGACTAGATAGGATATTTTTGAACAACCCTAGAGACCTGAATATGATTTTGATGGATCAAACATGACCTGGACCTTTGATACACTCCCTCCGTTTTTTTAATTGTTAAACTTTTCTTTTTGACTGTTTCTATTCAATTGTAACATTTTCAGTTTTTCCATATATAGTATCATATAACATCAATTTCTTACACTTTTCTACCTCATATACTCTTTATTACCCACTTTATTAATCCATCAAAAACCTTCCTACTTCCTCTATCTCCTACAAATTTCTAATGGTTCTTTTACATTTCTTGAAAACCAAATATTATTTGGTTGTACTTTTTTTCTTTTTAGAATTCCTTAGTTCTCCCCCCAAAAAAGTGTAACAATTAATTCTAAATGGAGGGAGTACAATACGTCGGTAATACAAAATTAAATCATTATGCCGCTCGATCGACAACAAACCAAAACTAGTCAAACACGATAAATATGTGATATGACTTGACATATGATAACCCATTACTCGATTTGATTCACCTGTTGCAAATCATCTTGAAAATATTAGATAAATGATTATTCTCAACGACTCACTAAGTTACGACCCAAACCCCATATGACCCAAGATGAACATAAAGAAATCTATACAAATATATTAGAAGTCGTGTTTAAGTAATTTTATATGTCACGTGACACTCTAATCAAACTTCTAATACAAATGCTTCATGTATACTCCTCAATAAACAAATATTATGTAATTACAAGGTCTTGAACACACGACCTTTGAAAAGAAAAGTAAGAGCTTAACAATCAATACATTATGACTTTATTGTCTAATGTTTGAAATAAAATATGATAAAATCTTATAATAAATATATTTGACTAGAAAGACTTAAACAAGTATATATATCTCTAACACTCTTATCACGTAACTAACAAGAGACTATTGATGTCATATTCTCTTACCACAATTCCTTTCAAGATATTATCTTCAAACTTAAACCTTTCAAATTTTTTACTTATCAAGTCATGACGTAAACTTTTCAATTTATTAATGGACAAAAAAAAACAAAAATTGGCACAATAAATTATAAAATTTAGTAATAATAACATATTTGATTATTGTAATTGACCTGAGCATCTCGGAGCCAAAATACTAGTTATAATAATCTAAACTAGTTATTAGGTCCGGGCTATGCCCCGGATAAGAAAATTTTTATTTATTAATATTGTACTTTGATATGATAGCACTAAATACAACTTGGTCTAGTGGTTAAAACTTTAGTACATGAACTTGAGGTTATGGGATCAAAACCTATACTATGCAATTTCAATTTTTTTTATTGTACATGGATTACATGAACTAAAACTCCCTAGGGAGAGCGCCACGTGACACCATTCCTGGTTTACGCACGCCTTTTAATACATTAGTATAGATACTGTAAACATGAATATACCTTTTGTTAGCGAGTGATGCAATAATAACCCCGTATAACTTGAACCAGATCAAGACCCAACACAAACTTTAATTGCATGTGAAGCAATTTTATTTCTGCCTACTTGATAATCGAGGTGTTCCAATTTGAACTCCCTTTAAAACCAAAACTAGTTTTTAGGCCCCAACTATGCCCCGCTTAATTATAATATTCATTTATTTGCATTTTACTTTATAAATATATTACCAATTATTATTTGATTTGGTGGTTAAAACTTTAGTGTATAAGTTTGAGGTCAAGGGATCAAATCTTATAAGATGCATTTTTAATTTCTTTTCTATTGTATGCGTGTTTATAAAATGTTGAATTAAATAACCAATTATCACCCAGTTTGAAGTGACTTAAAATCAACTGAATCAAGTCAAAGTAATGAACTAGACATAAACTAAAACGAATATTATGCAACCTGACCTAAACCTGATCCGTATATCCTAATTGATACTCCCTCTGTCCCAATTTAGTTGCTATATTTGCTTTATCACAGTTTACGAGATGCAACTTCAAACACCAATATCTCGAGTTACATATATGAAAAAATTATAGAAATTATATATTTGGAAAATACAAATTAGGGCGAATCAAACAAAATCCAACATGACTATGTTTTTTCTTATATATATGGAGTAAAAATAGTCAAAGTTATAATGTAAATAGTGCCTACCGTTAAAATGTAACAACTAAATTGGGACGCAGGGAGTAATTTTATGCATCTAACCAATCATTAGATAAGTTTAGGTCACCCCAAAAACGAAGGGCCAAAAGTTTTGTGTGATATGTACACTCGATAGTCGATACTACCAGGCCAAGTAACCCCGAATTACAATTTCTCAGGCCCGTTAACTTTTAAAAAACGCCCCCAATCACATCCATATATAAAAGAAGTCCCCATAAAACCCTTCTCTAAAATCCAAAGAGGTGAGTCATTTCTTTTCTAGGGTTTGCAGAATCCAAAATCGCCGTAACACAACTCAGGAGCAGAAATGGGTAAGCCGACAATCTATTTTTCAGTCATTTTCTCTCTCCTCTAATTTCCGACGAACTTTGCATTTCAATCTCAATGTCTTCGAATTCATCTTCAAATTTGATAAAATTCATTTTTCATGTAAAATTGCAGCGAGAATCAAGGTTCATGAGCTGAGGGATAAACCAAGGGCAGAGCTGTTGAATCAGCTCAAGGATCTCAAGGCTGAGCTCGCGCTTCTTCGTGTTGCTAAAGTTACAGGCGGTGCGCCTAACAAGCTCTCCAAGATGTAAATTAATTTATTTATTTTAATCGATTTTGGCGTTTTAGTTTTGTTTTTTGTTGAATTAATGGGGTTTTTTTTTGGGGTTTTGGCAGTAAGGTGGTAAGATTAGGGATTGCGCAAGTTTTGACAGTGATGTCACAGAAGCAGAAGTCGGCGTTGAGGGAAGCTTACAGTAAGAAGAAGTATTTGCCTCTTGATCTTCGTCCTAAGAAGACTCGTGCTATTCGTCGCCGCCTCACGAAGCACCAGGTATCGTTTTCTCTCTCTCCTATTGTTAGCAGTGCGTTGTTTCGTGCCCAAATTTATTTTATATTATCAGTTTACCGTATTCATATTTGTATATGTTGTTTACTGTTGAGTGCATTAGTTTTGTGTTTATGATGTTTAAGGGATTCAATTGATAGAATATGGGTTTTTGATTGTTAATTGTTTGATTTGTGGTTTTAAGTGCTCTCTTGTTCCTTTATTGGTATTAATGGCTAGCTGCGAAGAATTTAGATCTTGAAAATGATTAGTATGGTAAGGAAATGGCACACTATTGATGTTTTAGCTTATATAAGCTGAAAAGGAGTGAGTTTAGTGGTGTTACTGCCTCAAGATGATGGAATCAATGTCGCACAGGAGGTGTTAAGCAAATGTGAGCCAAGAGTAGTGTTGTATTTACTCCTTCCAGTCAGAGTGTCAGACTGTCTTTGCTGGCGAAACAATACAAGTGTGTTATTTGTGTTGGAAATCTTAAAATGACTAACAGAGTTCTGCATTTGGTTTATAGTGTATTTATGAGCATTTTTGATGTTCGATATCAAACTATTCTAACATGGATATTAAGCAAGTCATAGATAATGGATGGAGTGGTTTATTGGTGCTTGTTAGTCATATGAAGTATATCTTTACCGGAGGAGAAATAACATCAGTTTTTTTAACGATTTAAGTACCTAGGGCAATTATAATTTATAACCACTAACCTCTATATTTTTGTGGGTGTTGGGAGGGACGGTGCTATGTTTTTGTTATGCCATTTGGCCAAGTGCTACCTCAATCCTCATGTATGTCTTAAGGAATTTGTTATCCTCTTGTTTAATTTGACGAGGAACGTGATGCTCTCTTTATCTCTAATTTGACGAGCTATTGTGAACGTGGTATTCTTAGTTATGTCACGCTTATAAATTATGTTGTGGCCATGTTCATTTTATTTGGTTTTGTCTTATTTTAAGTGCTACCTCAATCCCCATATGTATGTCTTAAGGAATTTGTTGTCTTGTTTAATTTGACGAGCTATTGTGAACTTGATGCTCTCCTTATGTCTAATTTGATGAGCTATTGTGAACGTGTCAAGCTTTTAAATTATGTTGTGGCCATGTTCATTTTATTTGGTTTTGTCTTATTGACTAAATATTGAGTCTTATATGCTAAAACCTATCTTCTTTTTCCAGGCATCTTTGAAGACTGAAAGGGAGAAGAAAAAGGAGAGGTACTATCCCATGAGGAAGTACGCCATCAAGGTGTAGGCTAGGCATTCCTATATCTAGGAGGATTGTTATATTCCATGGAAATTTTGTTCAAATGTTTGTTAAGCTTTTTAAAGCGATTTTCAGTTACGAAAATAGTCAGTTCTCTACCTTTTTATTTCATGTTGCAAGAGTTTTATTTTCTTAAATAGGATTGTGGTTGTGATCTAAAGATTTTTGACACAGAATGGATGGTGAAAGTTTTCAACAGTGTTTATTGTGTTGAGTAAGTTATATTTGGACCTTTACTATACGCACAAGATGTGTTAATTTTGCCATCTTGGCTCCCAGGTCTAATCAAATCTAGTATGTGGAATGTGATGCATGCATTGAATCATCCTCAAAGATAGCTACAAAACCAATGGTGGAGTTGGAGCTAGCCAAATGTCAGTGACTTGAGTGCAGAAACCTCAGGATTTAACTAGTTTAGCTCGCAGTGATGTTGATCTATGTTATCATCTCTCTCTTTCCCAAACCTTCTATAACGCACCTCATCTTTCCTTGTTCTCTGCAAAGTTGAAACTTCAAATACTTGTGGTTAAGATTGTTCCATACAAAAATTACTTCTACGGTTCACAAACAACACGTCTACAGCCTACAGGTTCCCTGTTGTAGAGGCCTTCAAACATGACTTCTATTAGCAAGTCCATCCTTGTGAGAGGGGGGTCCTCTGAAATTCAGTAGTGCTACAGCCACCATTGTCGTTCTTCGGACTTAAAGGAGAAATCTTATTAGTTGATCCTCACAGTTCCACCATGGTATACGCTATGCCATTCATTAAGGTATAAGAGTTAAGTGATTGAAGGCGAGAACCTCTCTGTCATAAATACTTTTCAAGGGCTTTGGCAAACTCCTCTAGAGCTAGCTCATATCGATGAAGACATACGTTCCTTCCTTTTGTTTCGACAAATTGCATACTTCAATTTGAATCAATTAAAATGGAAATGTTGCCACGTTATTCCGTCACACTTCTTCTTGATAATTGTAGGAGTAATAATTCTTCTTTATCTTAAATTCTTGCATTTGATGCTTTAGATTTTCTCTTCGCGTCTTCGATAATAACTTTGTCCTTATAAGAGTATTTGTTTAATGCACCCACTATCCAACTAAATAAAATTGACGTCAACGATCGGGTTGGTGTGACTTTTTTTAAGTCATCGGTTGCTATTTTTATGGATACTTTGAAAAGAACTTTCAGTTGAAAATAGAACGTAGATAAGTGAATAATCAATCTTTACTACATAATTGTACCGTACACTATAATATATGCGTAAATTTGTATGCAGCCTTGGTGTATAAATCACCGCACTTGTATAAGTAAGATGTGCAATCAATCTACTTACCGTTTGCATCTACTTCTCTTACTCTTTCTTCCTTGATCTATAACACTTTATCAGCACGAACAACTCTACGGTATACATTTTTTCTATACTTTACAAAAAAAAATTACTACAAACTATTTCAATTTCTTTCGTGAGAAGTATGCTCTATAGTTGCCAAAAACTCAGATCTTCTATATTAGAAACTCACAAGAATTAGTTCGTGGATTTAATTGTGTTGCATTCTATGTAATCTCAATTTGTTTATTCTTTGTGTCCATCTTTTCTCCCCCTAAGGATGGGAATATCACCTCATTAAAATGGCAGTCAACAAATCTAGCTGTGAATAGATCACCTGTCATTGGTTTAAGATACTTTATAATGGATGGTGATTCAAAACCAACATATATTCTCAACCTTCATTTTGGACCCATTTTTGTGCATTGAGGTGGAACAATGATGACATATACAACGCATCCAAAGATTTTCAAGTGTGAGAAATTTGGTGCTCTTTCAGACACTATCTGTACCGGGGAGAATTTATGATAGGGAGTGAGTCTCAACCGTTAGTGGCGCTGCATGTAATATAGCATGACCCTAACAGATGAAGGCAACTTTGACTTCATTAATCATGAGCTTGCAATTAATTGCAATCTCTTAACTACAACTAGACCGTTTTGAGTGTGAACATGTGGAATAGGGTGTTATACCATAATTCCAATTGACATACAATAATCGTTAAACGTTTGGGATGCTTCAAATGCCTTTAAAGATGAAGAACGTGAAATCATAGACAATAATGAAACATCGATTAATTACATTTCCCCAAAGAAACAGTGGAATCGAAAAAATGTTGTTATGAATGACATCTTTGCTTACTCCATAGCGGTTGATATAATATATAATGCAAATAATTATATGAAACCAAAGACATTAAACGAATGTCGACGTAGACAAGATAGGCCAAAATAGAAAGCAGCAATTCAAGCAGAACTAAAATCACTTGAAAAACGTGATGTATTTGGACAAATAACCCGCACTTCTAAAGGTGTGAAGCCAGTTAGATAAATGGGTATTTGTAAAAAATGAAATGGGAAAAACGAGATTTGTCAGATACAAGGCAAGACTTATTGCCCAAGGATTTATAAAATGTTAGGAATGATTATGATGAGACATATTATCTAGTAGTTGATGCGACAACTATAAGATTTCTAGTGAGTCTCATAGTCTCAAATAGACTGCAGATGCGACTAATGGATGTCGTGACGACATACTTATATGAATCGTTGGATGCAGATATTTATATGAAGGTTCTTGATGGGTTAAACTTTACCAGAAAATCATATACCGAGAGAAATGTTCTCCATAAAATTAAAAGGTTACTATATGGGTTAAAACAATCTGGTAGAATGTGATATATATAATTGTCTTAGTGAATATCTTCTAAAGGAAGGATTTAAAAATAACCCAATTAGTCCTTGTGTATTCATCATATAGTCTCAATCAGGTTTTGCTATAATCGCAATTTATGTTTGTTGACCCTTGAGTTTTGAAGATGACCTAACCACAAAAGACATAGTATATTTTATTTATGTTGTTGCAAGGTAATTCATGCTCGAGCTAAGAGAATACTTGATTGAAGATTAAAGCGGAGAATTAATCAAGATCGAAGTAAAGATGTTCGAGAAATGAAGAATCAAGCATGGAATGAAGATTAGAATACATTAGGGTATTTATTAATCTTCTTGTTAAGGTTGAGTAATAGCTTTATTAAGTTCGTGGTGAATTCTCAAAGGAACTTGGTTCTGTTCCCATGAAAGGAACAGACCTGGCACTATAGGAACAAGGCTTAGGAACAAGACTTAATAATTAGGGAACAAGACTTTAAAACTAATTTAGGAACTATAAGTGACTAATATTGTGCGCCTAAGGTAATTGTGTGCCCAATATAGTTGTTAGAGTTTTTAGGGATAATTTGACTAAGATCCATAATTTTAGGAAGTTAGTTTAAGTTTGTTAGGAAAAGATTTTAAATAGATTTTCTGATTTTAAAATCTGATTTTCAAATCTTATCTTTTCAAATATATATTTTATCTTTTATATTTTATTTAAAAGATTTAGTTTTCGAAAAATATATTATTTCCGGTTTTTAAATGTTTCGGATTTTTCGAAATAAAAACTGTTTTCCGGTTTTATAAAAGATTTTGAAAAAGATATTTTTCCTAAAAATAGCTAAAGGATTTTTATTTATTTATTTCCTAAATTCTAGCTTACACGCCTAAATGATTTACTGCTACATGTTTATGGAGTTAGTGGATTTAGTGGCTAAGTTAATTATCCTCCAAGTATTTAATTAAATTAAATAAGATATTAATTATTCTCCAAGTTTGCAAAACCACGTATTTGTTACTGCTTCTATGAAGTGAAGTAATGGATTAGTGGATGATGTACAATACATGAAATAATTAATTTAATTTAATTAATTAATTAGAAATCATGGAGAACATGCGATAATGGTCTAAGTTAGTGGAAATCATGTCTTGTCTTAAATGTCTATAAATAGGCGCCTAATTCATTGAGAAAATGTGTCTGACTTAGTTAATTTGTCTTAAGTTATCTAAAGTGTCAGTGCCTTTTCCTTAAGAGAATTCATACTTACATTAATCGAGTTTTATTACTCTTCCATTGTTTAAAAAGTGTATTTTTGAGAAAAAGGGTTTGAGTGAACTCTTGTAAGTGTGAGAAAGCTTTGAGTGAAGCAAGAGAAAGAGAAAGAGAAAGAGAAAGGAACTTCGAGTGAAGTTTGAGAGAAAACGTCAGTTGTTGGGAACTGTCGTTGGGAACTTGAGTTGAGTGACTTAAGTTGAGAATCGAGAGAAAAGTAATAGGTTGTAATCAGAGTTGTTTTGGCCTATTATAGTGGAAAGTTGTTTAAAATCCCTTGTGGTCGAGGTTGTTTCTTCCTACTAGGCCTAGGAAGTTTTTCCTCGTAAAATCTCTCGTGTTCCCATTGTTTGTTCCCAAGTTTACTTTTAATTCCGCAAAAAGTAGTGCTTATTCTCTCACTATAATTCACCCCCCTCTTATAGTGCTCATATTATACAACAATTGGTATCAGAGCGGGAACTCTAATATTCAGGAAACCCTGTTGAGTTCAAGATCTTGAAAAATATGAATACTAGAGAGAAACTGGAAGAAGGGTACTCTACGCAGAGGCCACCAATGTTCAATGGTAAGTTTTACACTTACTGGAAGAACAGAATGGAGATCTTTATCAAAGCCGACAATTACCAGGTATGGAGAGTCATAGAGGTAGGTGATTTGTAAGTCACTACCACTAATGACAAGAATGAGGTAATTCCTAAATCTATATCTGATTTTGATAAAGCTGATTTCGAAAAGATGGAAATTAATGCTCTTGCTATAAAATTGCTTCATTGTGGTCTTGGTCCTCATGAACACAATCGTGTCATGGGATGTAAAACCGCAAAACAAATTTGGGATCTTCTTGAAGTCACTCATGAAGGTACGAGTGAAGTTAAGAGATCAAAAATAGATCTTTTGATGAACCAATATGAACTTTTTCAAATGAAATCAAAAGAGTCTATCCAAGACATGTTTACACGCTTTACTAATATAATTAATGAGCTAACATCTCTTGGTAAAGTGATTACATCTGAGGAACAGGTACGAAAGGTCCTAAGGAGCCTTCCTAGGGATCGTTGGATGGCTAAGGTAACTGCCTTCAGGAAACTAAGGACTTTACTAAGTTCAATTTGGAACAACTTGCTGGTTCCCTCATGACTCATGAGTTGCAATTGGACAATGAGAATGGAGACTGTCCAAGCAAAAGTCGATTGCCTTAAAAGCTGATGAAAGTGAAGGCTCAGAAACAGATGAAGAAGAATCTGCTCTCATGGTCCGAAAATTCAAAAGAATGTTTAGGAACATGAAGAAAGGTGATTACAAAGGTAAGAATAAGAAATATTCTAACAAACTTGTTTGTCATAAGTGTGGCAGTTCTGAGCACTTCATCAAGGATTGTCCCCAATGGGAACAAGAAAAAGGCAAAGGAAGGGAACAGAGCAGAGATAGGAACAAAGAATACAAAAACTCCTATACTCGATCTGACATGAAGAAAGCTATGGTTGCTGCATGGGGAGACTCTGACTCTGAGGAAGAAGATGATCCTCAACCAAATGAGGAGACTGCAAACTTCTGTCTTATGGCTCTTGACAATTCCGAATCTGATGAAGAGATTGAATCTCTTGAGGCAAGTCTAGACACCATCAAAACTCGTCTTAATTCTTTAAGTAAAGAAAAATTATTTGAGTTTATTGTTGACGCTGTAAATGATTGCAAAGATGAAACCATTAAACTAAAACAATGTCAAAATGCTTTAAGTGTAGCAAAGGAACATACCTCTTGGCTTAAAAGTGTTCATGTTGATATTGAGAAAAGATTTTTCGAATTGTTTGACAAAAATCTTAAATTAAAAGAGGATTTCGAAAATCTTAAAAATGAGAACTACTTGTTGAGCTTGAGTTGTCAAACTAAAAGAGTTTGTTCCTGAAGTAAGTTCATTTGACATTAAGTCAGTTCCCTTGCAAAGTTTCAAATCTGAAATAAACGAATTGAAAAATCATGTTTCATTTTTGGAAATTGAAAATAAGGAACTTGAAGGGGAACTGACCAAATGAGAAATGAAAAGAAAATGCTACCTATTCCAAACTGGATTAAGAACCCTCAAACAAAACGAACTGAAGGTCTTGGTTTTAATCACAAAAAGAAATTTGAAAAACCTAAAAAGAGAGTTGATTTACCAAGTGATAAAGTTTGTATGTTTTGTGGGAACACTGGTCATTTTAGGAACTCTTGTCCTAAAAGACTTGGTCGCATCAATGAGAACTTGGAAACAAGTAAAGTAATTTGGAAAAAGAAATCTATTGTTCCTGAAGGAAAGGAACCCAAGAAAGATTGGGTTCCTAACTCTAACAATTAGTTTTCTTGCAGGTTGGAGTGAGGGGGAACAACACATGGTACCTAGACAGTGGTTGTTCTAAGCATATGACTGGAGATAAATCAAGATTTCTCTCACTCTCAGCCTACAATGGTGGAAGTGTGACTTTTGGTGACAACAAGAAAGGTAACATAGTTGCCATGGGCAAAGTTGGTAAGTCATCGTCACATTCCATAGAAAATGTGTTTCTAGTTGATGGATTAAAGCATAACTTGTTAAGTATTTCCCAATTCTGTGATAGAGGGAACTGTGTGAAGTTTAATAGTGAAAAATGTTTGATAGTCAACAATAGCACAAAGGATATCATTTTGGAAGGAACAAGGAAAGGGAACACATATGTTGTGGATCTCAACCTTGTTCCCAAAAACAAATTCACATGCCTTAGTGTTATTGATGATGATTCATTCTTATGGCACAAGCGTCTAGGTCATGCTAGCTTTTCCTTGCTTGACAAACTGCGTTCTAAAGAACTAGTTTTAGGTTTACCCTCTACTAAGTTTCATTTAGATCATGTGTGTGATGCATGCGCAAAAGGCAAGCATGTTAGGTCCTCTTTCAAGTCCAAGAATGTGGTGAGTACCACAAGACCTTTAGAGTTAATACATATGGATTTATGTGGACCTATGAGGATACAAAGTGAGTGGAAAGAAATATGTGTTAGTAATTGTAGATGACTTCTCTAGATTTACTTGGGTTATTTTTCTTTCTAGCAAGGACGAGACTTATGATGAGTTCCTTGTCTTTGCAAAGAAAGTACAAAATTTGAGTGGTCATAAGTTACTTCACCTTAGATCCGACCATGGTAAAGAGTTTGAAAATTATAAGTTCGATGACTTTAGCAGAGACAATGGATTAGATCACAATTTCTCAGCCCCTAGAACACCTCAACAAAATGGTGTTGTTGAAAGGAAGAATAGAACACTAGAAGAGATGGCTAGGACTATGTTGATAGCTAGTGGACTTCCTAAAAACTTTTGGGCAGAAGCTGTGAATACTGCTTGTCACATTATAAATCGAGCCATGGTAAGACCTTTATTAAATAAAACGCCCTATGAGTTGTATTTTGGTAAAAAGCCCAATATTACATATTTCAGAACATTTGGATGTAAATGTTTTGTTCATAATAATGGGAAACAAAATATTGGAAAATTTGATGCTAGAAGTGAAGAAGCTGTATTCTTAGGATATTCTTCTAGTAGCAAGGCTTATAGAGTGTATAATAAAAGGTCTATGTGTGTAGAAGAAAGTGTGCATGTTATTTTTGATGAAACAGATAAATTTGATGCAAGCACACAGGTTGAAGATGACTTCGAAATAGGATTGACAAAAGACCTAAGTCTTATTGATGAGACTTTGGAAGACGAAGTCATGGGAACAAAGCCAAGGGAACAACATCCTGTTCCTGTTCCCAATGAGGAAGAAGAGGAACTAAGTGATGATGCACTAGTGAATGAATCCACTATTGTTGAACCTGGTTCCCAAGTACAGGAAATGAAGATGATCAAGGAAACCAAGTTTCCATCCAGGATTTCCAACCAAAGCCTTGGAAAACTCATCGTTCCCATCCTGTGGAACTAATAATCAGTGACATAAATAAGGGAACTCAAACGAGATCTCAATTGAAAAACTTTTGTGCTTTTCATGCTTTTCTTTCTATGTTGGAACCTAGGAATCATGAAGAAGCTCTCACTGATGCTGATTGGATCGTAGCAATGCAGGATGAACTTCATCAATTTGAAAGAAACAAAGTTTGGCACCTTGAACCTAAGCCTAAACATAACAAGGTTATTGGTTTAAAGTGGGTGTTTCGAAACAAATTAGATGAGTTCGGAACTATCATAAGAAACAAGGCCAGGTTAGTTGTGAAAGGATACAATCAACAGGAAGGCATTGATTATGAAGAAACTTTTGCTCCAGTTGCAAGATTGGAAGCAATTAGAATCTTCATAGCTTTTGCTGCCTTCATGGGTTTAAATTGTATCAAATGGATGTAAAATGTGCTTTTCTAAATGGTTATCTTAATGAGGAGGTATTTGTAGAACAACCTCCAGGTTTTGAAAATAAAGAATTTCCTAATCATGTCTTTAAGCTTGACAAAGCTCTTTATGGGTTAAAGCAAGCTCCAAGAGCATGGTATGAAAGACTTTCTAAGTTCCTTCTTGAAAATGAGTTTAAAAGAGGAAAATTGGATCGAACCTTGTTTTTAAAATCAAAAGGAAAACATTTATTAGTTGTTCAAATATATGTTGATGATATTATATTTGGTGCTACTAATGAATCTTTGTGCAAGGACTTTGCTAATCTCATGAGTAAAGAATTTGAAATGAGTATGATGGGTGAGCTCAACTTCTTCTTGGGGTTGCAAATCAAGCAAACAGAAGAAGGAATCTACATCCTCAACAAAAGTACATAAAGGAACTATTGAAAAAGTATGGTTTGGAAGCATCCAAAGTTAATCATACACCTATGGGAATCTCAACCAGATTGGATGAAGATTCTATAGGAAAAGTGTGGATCAAACCAAATTCGAGGTATGATTGGCTCATTACTATATCTAACTGCAAGTCGTCCTGATATTGCTTTCAGTGTAGGATTATGTGCAAGGTTTCAAGCCAATCCAAAGGAATCTCATCTCACAGCTGTGAAGAGAATCCTAAGATACCTCAAGGGAACAGATGATTTAAGCCTATTCTATTCGAGGAGTGATACCTTTGAATTGAAAGGATTTGCGGATGCTGACTATGCAGGAGATCTGGTCAATAGAAAGAGTACATCAGGTATGGTTCAGTTCCTTAGTCATAGTTTAGTTTCTTGGAGCACCAAGAAGCAAAACACAGTTGCTTTATCTACAGCAGAGGCTGAATATGTTGCAGCAGCATGTTGTTCCCAAATGCTATGGATAAAACAACAACTACGTGACTATGGAATCTACTTTGAATGTGTTCCCATCTATTGTGATAATACTAGTGCTATTAGTATTTCTAAAGATCCCGTACACATTCAAGAGTCAAACACATCCATATTAGGCATCACTTTCTGAAAGATAATGTTGAAAAGGGTCTTATTAAAATGGAATTCTGTGAGACTGAACGTCAAATTGCAGATCATCTTGACAAAACCCTTAAATAGAGATAGGTTTGAGAAATTGAGACTTGAACTTGGCTTAATAAATTGAAATGATTGCTACATTATTCCCCTTTGTGTTAATTCTTTGGCATTATGTCTTGATGTGCATTTTTGATGTTTTTATTTGCTTAAATACATCACAATTCTTATATGATTATTTCATATGTATAAGTAAAAATGTCTGAAAACTGCTCACCAATGTCCAATAATATTCCCCTTATTGTTCATAGGACAATTCTATGCCTTAAGTGATAACAAAGGATTAAAAGAATTAATGGAGTTCCAAAGTAGCAAAATTTCATTGTTCCATTCACTGTTCCCAAACGCTGTTCCCAATTCCCAGCGTATTAGAGTTATATTTTTTCTTTTCAAAATTCGAAAAACCAAAAATATTCTGTTCAGATTTTATTTTTTTCCTTATATCTCTCAAATTAGTTGAAGATATTTTTTAGAAGATTTTTTTTAAAAAGTGTAAATACACGGTTTTACATTATTCTTTCCTTAAAACAAAACAAATTTTTTTTCTTCCTTCTCATAAAACCGAAAATTACTCCACAAAAATGACTACCAAAAACACTTATCACTCTCTCTCCTCCCACAAAGCCGAAAAACCCTCTCCTTCATCCTCTAAAATTGAATCACCAACACCCATGGATATTTCTCCCAATTCTTCATCAAGAATTCTAAGGAAAAGGAAGAAACAAGAAGAATCGGTTGAAATGGAGGTTGAAGAAGCTCATGCAACTAGTGAGGGGGAATCAGATGTTCCCGAGAGAGGAACAACTCGGGTTGTTCGAAAAAATTCCACGGCAACTAGGTATGTGCATGGACTTTTTATTGATGTTTCTTGGTGCAAAAGAGTAAACTTTCGTCAATTACTTAATATGATTAAGTTTCAAGGTTGGGAAAATCTTTTTGTGAAATGTTATGGAAATAGTTTGATTCCTAAATTGATGGACGAATTTTGTGAAAACTTTTCCATGGATGAAGAAGGAAATTGTTCCACTTGGTGAAAGGAACTCAAATTGATTTTAATGCTAAAATTTGGGTAAACTGCTTGGTGTTCCCGTGAGAGGAACAGATGTTTATTTCAAGAAACAACGTGGTTCATATCCATTTTCGGACATTTCCTTTGATCAATTGATTGTTAAGTATGGGTGGTCAAAAGGGAAAAACATTTCTTGATCATAATCTTCTTTCCCCTTATCACAAAATTTTGTTTCACATCCTCAAGAAAGCTTTATTGCCTCGTCTTTCCAAACGTGCTCAAGTTAGCATGTTGGATTTAATTTACATTCATTGTCTTAGCTTCTCACAAACACATAAACTTTCTTCGTTAATGATTCAACATTTGAGTCATTGCATTGAAAATGGATTTGTTGTTGGTATGGAGCCTTAGTAACCGAAATTCTACTTAAGTTTAAAGTGAAAATTTCGGGAACTCAGTCCATAAGTGTGTCCACGGGAAATATGTTGAATGTGCGTGCCTTGAATAACTTAAATGTTTGTGTTGTGAATGGAGAAGTTATTAAGGGACGTGCTAATCTTGATGATGATGATGGATGATGAAGTGGAAGAAGAAAGAAGAAAAAAAAGAAGTTGAAGAGAAGAAAAACGAAAAAGAAAAAGAAAAGAAAAATCAAAAAGAAAAGAAAATTGAAAAAGAAAAAGAAGAAACTAAGAAGAAAGGGAAGAAGGTGGTTGATGAGGTGGTGAAACCGGTTATGAAGAGCACTAGAGCTAGTCAAAGGGTTCAAAATATGAAAGTGCTTAATTTTCCTATTCTTGATGCCGAAGAAAGTTGTGAGGAAGATGAAGTAAAGGTGATTGATAGGGAAGATTATGAATCTAACCTACCTCCTTCTAGGGAACCGACTCCTGTTCCCATGGAAACCAATCCTCCTTTTCCTCCATCTCCACAAAAATCTGCCTCACCCTCTACCCTAGCACCACAAGATGATCTATCCCTCCCTCTACCTCAAAACCCTCCTGTTCTGTTCCTAAAGCTAAGGAAACATTGGTGTTCCCATTCTAAAGGAACAACCTGCTGTTCCCAAACCTAAGGAACAAACCGCAAACCCAAGCCTTCTCAAGCTCCCTCGTCTTCTCAAAATCCTACCATTGGTTCTACATATACTCTAGCTCATGCTAGAAGGTTGGATTCTTTGTTTTCCTTGGTTATGGGTCATTCGGAAGCAATGATGGAGTTTGCTACGGAAGCTAAGGATTTAAATGGGTTGGTAAAAGGGGTTATGAGCAAAGTTGACAAAGCCTTGGATGGACAACAAGAGATATGGCTCGGCTTGGTGAACTTTCTTCCTCCATTCAAGCTATGAACTCAAATTGTTGAAGTTGGAAGACATTGTGCTCAAGGGAAATGATACATTGGCCGAAAATCATCAAGAAGTGATGGCAAAGCTTCATGATGTGGTGGAAGAAGTAGAACAACCTCCCTCTCCTAAATCATAAACTTTTCTATTTAGCTTGTTTTATTTTGTGTGGGAACATGAACTTTGTTTAATATTTGTCTTTTCTATCCTTCTCCTTTAATCATGCTACAATGGAACTTCTTGGTTTGCTTAATTCTAAGTTTGATCTTTTTGCATGTGTGCGTCTAAATGAATGGCTAATATTCTTGGATTGCGGTTTTTGAGAGTTGAATGCTTTATTTGCTTATACTAACCAACTTATTTCTTACAAGTTTGGTGGTGTGATGTGTTTAGTGAATAATATTCATCTTTTTGAAATCGTGGACTATGTTTTTGAAGATGCCAAAGGGGGAAAGATAAGGCAAATCAGAGTAAATTTTTTTTGTCATGAATTATGTTCTCATATTTCGACTTTACAAAATAAAATAACGAGTCTATAATACTTAATTTAACTTGGTTACATACTTTGTTAAAATTATTTTTATATGACTTTTTTGTATTATTTTAGTATATGCCTTTTGTTGCCATCTTCAAAAAGGGGGAAATTGTTGACCCTTGAGTTTTGAAGATGACCTAACCACAAAAGACATAGTATATTTTATTTATGTTGTTGCAAGGTAATTCATGCTCGAGCTAAGAGAATACTTGATTGAAGATTAAAGCGGAGAATTAATCAAGATCGAAGTAAAGATGTTCGAGAAATGAAGAATCAAGCATGGAATGAAGATTAGAATACATTAGGGTATTTATTAATCTTCTTGTTAAGGTTGAGTAATAGCTTTATTAAGTTCGTGGTGAATTCTCAAAGGAACTTGGTTCTGTTCCCATGAAAGGAACAGACCTGGCACTATAGGAACAAGGCTTAGGAACAAGACTTAATAATTAGGGAACAAGACTTTAAAACTAATTTAGGAACTCTAAGTGACTAATATTGTGCGCCTAAGTAATTGTGTGCCCAATATAGTTGTTAGAGTTTTTAGGGATAATTTGACTAAGATCCATAATTTTAGGAAGTTAGTTTAAGTTTGTTAGGAAAAGATTTTAAATAGATTTTCTGATTTTAAAATAATGATTTTCAAATCTTATCTTTTTAAAATATATATTTTATCTTTATATTTTATTTAAAAGATTTAGTTTTCGAAAATATATTATTTCCGGTTTTAAAATGTTTCGGATTTTTTGAAATAAAAACTGTTTTCCGGTTTTTATAAAAGATTTTGAAAAAGATATTTTTCCTAAAAATAGCTAAAGGATTTTTATTTATTTATTTCCTAAATTCTAGCTTACACGCCTAAATGATTTACTGCTACAGTTTATGGAGTTAGTGGATTTAGTGGCTAAGTTAATTATCCTCCAAGTATTTAATTAAATTAAATAAGATTAATTATTCTCCAAGTTTGCAAAACCACGTATTTGTTACTGCTTCTATGAAGTGAAGTATGGATTAGTGGATGATGTACATGACATGGAATAATTAATTTAATTTAATTAATTAATTAGAAATCATGGAGAACATGTGATAATGGTCTAAGTTAGTGGAAATCATGTCTTGTCTTAATGTCTATAAATAGGCGCCTAATTCATTTGAGAAAATGTGTCTGACTTAGTTAATTTGTCTTAAGTTATCTAAAGTGTCAGTGCCTTTCCTTAAGAGAATTCATACTTACATTAATCGAGTTTATTACTCATCCATTTTTTATAAAGTGTATTTTTGAGAAAAAGGGTTTGAGTGAACTCTTGTAAGTGTGAGAAAGCTTTGAGTGAAGCAAGAGAAAGAGAAAGAGAAAGAGAAAGGAACTTCGAGTGAAGTTTGAGAGAAAACGTCAGTTGTTGGGAACTGTCGTTGGGAACTTGAGTTGAGTGACTTAAGTTGAGAATCGAGAGAAAAGTAATAGGTTGTAATCAGAGTTGTTTTGGCCTATTATAGTGGAAAGTTGTTTAAAATCCCTTGTGGTCGAGGTTGTTTCTTCCTACTAGGCCTAGGAAGTTTTTCCTCGTAAAATCTCTCGTGTTCCCATTGTTTGTTCCCAAGTTTACTTTTAATTCCGCAAAAAGTAGTGCTTATTCTCTCACTATAATTCACCCCCCCTCTTATAGTGCTCATATTATACAACAATGTTAATGACTTGAACATCATTATAACCCCTAGAGAACTTGAAATAACTGCCAAGTATTTAATGAAAGAATTTAAGATGAAAAATTTAGGGAAGACAAAATTTTGTCTTGGGCTGCAAATTGAGCATTTGATGAATGGAATTCTCGCTCATCAGTCAAACTATACAAAACAAATCCTTAAATTAATGTATTTACATGGATAAAGCTCATCCACTAAGTTCTCCAATGATAGTTCCATCTCTAAACATTAAAGATGACCCTTTCCGACTGCGAGAAGAGAACGAGGAAATTCGTGGTTCTGAAATACCATACTTAAGTGCGATTAGTGCTTAATGTACTTAGATAGCAACACATGACCGGATATTGCTTTTCCAGTAAACTCATTAGCCAGATACAGTAACTCACTAACAAAGAGGCATTGGAACAAAGTTAAACACATATTCCGTTATCTCCAGGGAACACACGATTTCGGGTTGTATTATCAATCAAAGCCAAATGCATCATTTATTGGATATGAAAATGCTGGATACTTATCAGATCCACAAAAGGCAAAATCACATACTGATTACCTGTTCGATCACTTATAGAGGTACTGTCATATAATGGAAATCAACAAAACAAACCTTGACAACTACATCCTCGAATCTTGCAGAATTGATAGCTCTTTATGAAGCAGGATGAGAATCTGTGTGGCTCAAGTCAATGATTACTCACATACAAGAAGAATGTGGGATGAGAACAATTGTTGATGATCCAATTGTGATATACGAAGACAACACTGCCTGCATCACATAAGTAATTGAAGGGTTTATCAAAGGAGACAAGACCAAACATTTATCACCAAAACTTTTCTACACCCATGACCTCCAAAAGGATGGAAAAATTGATCTTCAACAAATTCAATCATCTCAAAATCTTGCAGATTCATTCACTAAATCACACCCAACAAAGAGATTTCAAGAATGGGTGCATAAAATAGGAATACGTCACCTTGGTGGCATGTGTTAAATTCACGGGGAGTATTATAAACACTGCACTCTTTTGCCAAATACCTAGAGGAATGTGGGATCGTCCCTTAGTACACCATGTCAGGTTCACCTATAATGAATGGTGTAGCTGAAAGGCGAAACAAGGCCCTTAAAGATATGGTGAGAAGTATGATTTGTCATTCTATCTTACCTGAATCACTCTGGGGTGAGGCATTAAAGACTACAACTTACATTCTAAATCGAGTACCAACTAAAGCAGCTGCTAAAACACCTTATGAGCTTTGGACAATTTGAAAACCTAGTCTAAAGCACTTTTTTCGTGCAGGGTTTTCCAGCTGAAGCTTGGCCTTATAGGCCACATGAAAAGAAATTGGAACCCAAGACTACAAGCAGCTATTTCATTGGTTATTCAGAATGATCTAGGGGCTATAAGTTTTTTTTTCCAGAAAAACACAATTTTCTAGACGAGAATTGCGGTATTTTTTAAGGATGTCGAGTTTGGGGGAGAAATAAGTTAGAGACATTGTCTTTGAGGAATAAACGGTATCACTTTCGGAACCGTTTCATACAGATGTTACTTATGAAACTGTCGAAGAACCTCAATAAGACAATGTTGTAAATTCTCCTAACCAAATTGAAGATGTTGCTTATAATGAGCAAACTCACCATCCTCCAGAGAACATAGAGCAAGAACAAGTGCCTTTGCAACGATCCACTAGAGAAAGAGGAAGTGCAATTTCAGATGATTATATTGTATTTCTCTAGGAACATGAGGAAGATAGTGGTTTGGTGGAAGATCATCCTATCAACTTCCTTAAAGCCATGGGAAGTTCCAATCCAGAAAAGTGGATCATAGCAATGAATGAAGAGTATAAGTCTATGCAAGATAACAAAGTTTGGGAACTTGTGCCATTACCTGAAGGTGCAAAACCTATTGGTTGTAAATGGATTTTTAAAACCAAAAGGGATTCTAAAGGTAATGTGGATAGTTATAAGGCTCGTCTTGTAGCTAAAGGTTATACTCAAAAGGAAAGGATTGACTATAAAGAGACCTTTTCTCCAGTGTCATCAAATGACTCTATTAGGACAATCATGATTCTTGTTTCGCAGTTCGATTTAGACCTTCATCAGATGGATGTGAAAATAACTTTTCTCAATGGTGACATTGATGCAACAATCTACATGGTGCAACTAGAAAATTTTTTCCCAGGAGATCCAAAGAAAATGGTTTGAAAATTGAGTAAATCCATCCATGGCTTAAAACAGGTGTCTCAGCAATGGTACCACAAGTTTCATAACGTCATTCTCTCATTTGGTTTTGAGATAAATGACGTGGATGATTGTCTGTATCATAAGTTCAGTGGGAGCAAGATGACTTTCTTGGTCTTATATGTGGATGATATTTTGCTTGCCACAAATTATATAGGTATGCTTCATGAAACCAAGAGATTTCTATCAAAACACTTTGAAATGAAAGATTTTGGTGAGGCCTCTTTTGTGTTAGGAATTGAGATACTTCGTGAGAGATCACAAGGTATTCTAAGGTTATCACAAAATAACTATATCGATAAAATTTTAGAAAGATTTGGCATGCAAGATTGTAGACCAGGAGATACCCTTATCTCTAAAGGAGACAAATTTAGTCTCAACCAGTGCACTAAAACTAATCAGGAAATTCAAGAGATGCAAAAGATTCCCTTGCATCAAGTTGCAGGGAGTCTAACATATGCCGAAGTTTGTACGCGTCAAAATATAGCGTAGATTATTGGAGTTTTGGGTAGATATATTAGCAATCCAGAAATGGATCATTGGAACGTAGCCAAAAGGGTTATGAGATACTTGAAGAGAACAAGAGATTATATGATCACTTATAAGAGATCAGACCATTTAGAGATCATTGGATACTCTGACTCTGATTTTGCGGGATGCGAGGACTCTAGTAGATCTACTTTTGTATATGTTTATCTACTAGCAAGTGGTGGCGTGGTGCCATATCTTGGAGAAGTGCTAAGCAAGGTATAATAGCCACTTCTACCATGGAGGCCGAATTCATAGCATGTTTTGAGGCATCAAATCATGGAATATGGCTACGTAATTTTGTCTGAGGGTTGCGAATCGTAAACAAGGTTGAGAAGCCAATCAAGTTACTTTGTGACAATAAGTCTGCAGTGCTTTATTCCAATAATAATAAGAGCTCGACTAAATCAAAGCACATCAAGGTTAAGTATCGAGTTGTTAAAGAAAGAGTTCAGAATAAAAAGATTTCTATAGAACATATAGGGACAAACTCCATGTTAGCAGATCCTTTAACCAAAGGTCTCCCTCCAAAGGTTTTCCGTGAGCACATTGCTCACTTGGGAGTCTTAGAGTTTGAGGAGTCTCGAGCTTAGTGGGAGTTTGCCAAATGAGTTTTATGTTAGAAAATACGCATATAGTTATTTTGATTAGAAATAAAGTTAAATATTCAGTTTTATACGTGTTCTGAACAATTAAGTTATTTATGGTTGATTAAAGTGCAAAAAGCCAGTTGAAAATTAACATGTACAGACCACCTTCATGTGTTTTTCTTGCTACACATTTCATGGTTGATCTATGTCATTTGGTTGCATTAGTATTAGTGACTGTTGGTGGTAACGTTAATATTGAACTAACCAAGTTGCAATGGTCCTATATAATGTGGCTAATGGAGGAGATTGATGCAGATATGCAAAGTTTATGATGATTAAATTTTAAGCTCATAAGGAACAATACATTTAATTAGGATGCATATTCGGCCAAGGGGGCGATTGTTAGAATAAATTATAGGGCCACATATGCTACTAATTAAAATTTGAATCATCATATATATAAGCCAACTAAAGTGTCCATAAATAATTTCACTTGGCTTAAAGTTATAATTGTCATGAAATAATTATCGTGTAGATACCGAAGCAATATCACTAATTTGGTGACGGGTCAAATTAGAAATCTTGCACTTAAGTTAATTATCAAACAAAGGTTATGGCTCCCGGTGCATGTTTATTAAGTTATGCTCATAAAGTTTTGAGTTTTAATGGGTGAATAGAGGGAGAGATTTTAAAGATAATTAAGGTTGAAATTGCTCATTTTCCCCAACCGTTATATTTTGGGTCTATATATCCCATCTATGGAGATCCAAAGAAGAATCACAAAATTAAAATAAAACATAACATTGGAAGGTTATTTGCCGAATTGAAGAATTGGGTATTCAAATAGTTAAAATACGTAATTTTCATATAATTTTTTGAAAAGAAGAAGGCGCCCTAATTGGACCGGAACCTCGCACAGGTCGACCCGGTCCGGGTTTGCAGGCAAGGCCCCTTGGGAGTAGGGGAAATAGTAAGGGGAAATTCCCACTCCCAAAGTGCCTCTGGTGGGGTTTGATCCCACAACCTTGAGGTTGTGGGATACAAACTAAACCACTAGACCAAGTACTACTTGGTATATATAATTTTCATATGGCTACCATGAAAACTCAAGGTAAGTTTTCCACGCAAATTAATTTAATACTTTTCATGAATTTACATGGATATGTGTATTTTATGATTTATAATCTTCTTCACACCCATCTCAAACCCAACAATACACATTATAAACCCTCACCCTTTACACCCACCCGCTTGGTCGTTTGGGTACCTATGTTTGCTTCGTCACTTGCCATACTCGCGCCCACCATGTGTCAACTTTAATTGACTATAGGTTTCTTTCCAAATGAAAGACGATGTAGATTAAATTTTTTAATATGAGTTTCTCACATTAATTTCAAAAAGGTTGTGGAGCAAGGTAGGTATAACCTAATATAACTTGTCATCCCATCAACCATGTCGAATACGATTCTCATCATCATCTCCGCTCATCACTTGCAAAATCTCCCTCATCCCTACTAAATTGGGTAAAATGCGGGACATATTTCTACAAAACCTACCCATTAACATCTCTATAATCATATGTTTTTATTTACTTGTTATAGAGAGAAAATGTACATTTTTAAAAAATGTGAAGAAAGATGGGGGATCACAAGAAGTATGGGCAGATTTCCTTATAAAACAAAAAAAAAAAATAATCCTCACCACATACTTTAATATTAGATGAAGCTAGATTTCTACTTTTAAGTGTGTAAAAATAGCACTTCATTTTTTGGGGTTATAAACGCAACCTACTTTAATATTAACAATGTAAAAGTAATACTTCCTCTATTTTTGATACAATATTCTTTCATTCTCTCTTCCGATATAGAGTTTGTCTTGTAAGAGACCGCCTACTTTTAAATTAAAATTAGGCAATGGTAAGCCCAATATTAAAGTCCAATGATTACTAGGTTAATTTATTTCGGTGACTAGTTTAATCAATTTAGTTACTAGGTTTATTTTAATATTAAAATTAGACCGTTTTTTTTAATATTTTTTTGTCCAATACATAACGTTCTTTTTCTACACCTCCCCATTCCTCTCAACTTCTCGATCTTTCGCAAAAGAATATGTCGTGATTAATTATAAAAAATATATAACAAATATTGTAACAGGTAGGAAGTATAACAAATATTTAAAGAAAAATGATATACACAGCCCTTAGGGCTATGTATAAGAAGTTTAAAATATAAATAAAAACTTGAATCAAGCATTTATTACCTCAAATGATGTGAAATTTTGTCATGAATTCATAAACTGTTTCTATTTTAAGACATGTATTTAATGCTTATATGTAGCCCTTAAACCTTAGGGTTACATATAACATTACCCATATTTAAAAAGAGACGAAAGATCACATATGAGAGATTGGGAAGGTCTAATAATTCTCGGGTGTACAAGGTTGGAAATAGAAACCTAGGCGAGCTGCACTCTCTCCAACCCACAATCCCACATGACTCGTGTAGAAGACCCCCCTTCCCTGGTCCCCAACGTGTAACTTTGCAAATGACCCAATCAAATTCCATGTAACCACCAACCTCGTTTCTTTCTAACTTTGCATTTTAGTTCAATTTTACACCCTTCTCTTTTCTCTCTTTCTCGCCATTAATTCTCTCCAAACTCTGTATAATTTTATATTCTTGTATTTTACATACGAGAATAACATAGTACCCAAGAAATTCAGTCTAATCCTCAACCAAAAAAAAAAAAAAAACCACCTGCTTCTGGTGCTATTTCACCGCTTTCTCTCTCCTACATAGGCGCAATTTTTTCTGGGTTTTCTTCAAATTATTGAACCCCCTCTCAATTTCCTCTGTTCGTGAAATTTTCCGGCGAAACGTTTCTTTTTCAATTGCTTATCATATTCTCGGTTTCTCATCAGGTACACCTTTGCAACTTGCAAAAGCATCTTTTTTTTTTTTTTTACAATTTTTGCTGATTCATCTTTTGATTTCTTAATTCATGCTATTATTATTATTATTATTATTATTATTATTATTATTATTATTATAAAGCCAAACAAAACGAAACGTTTCTTTCTTTTACTGAAAAATTGAACGTTTCTATTTCGTTGTTGAAAAAGCTTGAAATAATTTTAATGGCGCCAAAATTCATATAGATTGTGAAGGAGGAGTATTTTCTGGGTTACCCAGATGGACGAAGAGTCACTTTTGCCATTATTGAGGCCACAAATATCTCCACCACATCTAAATTTGTCACCTCTTCCTGAAAATGAAGAACTTTCTCTCTCCTTAACACCTTCAGAGTTTAAAAATCGGTTAATTTTTGGGCCTTCTCTTCCTTCACCTAATGAACTTGCAAAATCAATTCAACCCTCTTCGAGTTGTTCGGCTTTGGACGCGCTTTCTCTGTCCACTTCTCCAAACCTACAATCTCCATCTTCAGAGTACCATCATTTATCTTTTCTATTTGACCCACAATTGGCACAGCAGTCTCAAGAACAGCTGCTGCCCCCGCTTCCTCCACTGCCACCGTCGTCGCAACAGCAGCAGCAGCAGCAGCAGCAATGGTTGGTTGATCCTAATTACAGATACAGGAGAAGTAATCTTCATAGGTCTAAAACTGCCCCAGCTATGGCTGTTTTAAATGATGTTGATAAGGAGAATCCCACGACTACCAATCAGCCTAAGCCCACTTCTCAGTCTGTTGTTGTACAAGCTTTTGTGTTACTTTTGATTTATTTGTCATTTGGGGTTATTATATATTGGGTTAATAGACGACAGTTTTCGGTGAGGGAGACTCACCCAGTTATTGATGCCTTGTATTTTTGCATTGTGACTATGTGCACTATTGGTTATGGGGATATTACCCCTAATTCTACTACAACTAAGTTGTTCTCCATTTTGTTTGTATTGGTTGGATTTGGATTTATTGATATTTTGCTTAGTGGGATGGTTACTTATGTGTTAGACGTGCAAGAGAATTATCTTCTTAGGTCAGTTAAGGCTAAGAAGGAAGAGGGTCAAGCGACGTCTGTGGTTTTTGATGTGAAGAAAGGTAGGATGAGGATTAGAATGAAGGTGGCCTTGGCATTAGGTGTAGTGGTTCTGTGTATTGGAGTTGGTGTGGGAGTTATGCATTTTGTTGAGCATCTTGGATGGGTGGATTCACTTTATCTCTCAGTTATGTCGGTTACTACTGTGGGTTATGGTGATAGGGCGTTTACATCATTGTCTGGTCGTTGCTTTGCATCCATTTGGTTGCTTGTATCCACACTTGCTGTTGCCAGGGCTTTTTTGTACTTGGCTGAGGCTAGAATTGACAAGCGTAATAGGTTGTTGGCAAAACGGGTGCTTGGGCAGGATATGACTGTCTCACAATTTCTTGCTGCTGATATGGACAACAATGGTTTTGTGAGGTAATAACATGGTCTTTAGCGTTCATTATTTTGTTGATATTTTTTCTTGTTATTTGAAGTTTCTGCAGAATTGCTTGTTAAACGTGTTGGTTTGGCTAAATATTGTGAGCTTAGATCCTATTGTTAGCACGTTTCAACAGTTTGTATTACTGAGTTGATTCTTTTGCTCCTAGAAACAATATGCATAGATAAACTTAGGCATACCCAAGGCGTTGCCAATAATTACTTGCTCAATTGCTAAGCTCTCAAAGTAACGTGCTAAAGGCAACTAAATTTGACCAAGGTCTTGGGAACTTCATGTTTGGCTTGATTCTCTGCCCGTAATCATCATGATGCATTTTTTTTTTTTTAATGTGATGCTCTCTTTATCCCATAATGCAATAAGAAGAAAAGAACCCTGAATTCTTTTATCATGAATCAAATCCTACAAAGCATGATGAGATGACGTTGACAACATATCTTATTTGCTTACAATGAAACTGACATGATTGAACATGTGTGTGAGAACTTGAGCAAATAACATATATGTTGGCTGAGCTATAATCTTTTAGAGCAACCCTGAAAAGCCTTTTCTGTCTTTGATCAGTAGATAGATACTACTGTAATTTGGAGTTAACTTGAGGGCTGATTGTCCTTCTCCCTGGTAGATTCTCCTCTCTTGCTAGTTGCTTGGCCTAAAAGTCTTCAACTCTATGATGGATTTTATAGTGCTAAAACCTATTGTGTAGAAGGCATTTATGTTGAATACTTCTATCTGGGGTGAAGTCTATATTAATATATTCTTCTTTGTTCAATATTCCCTTCTCACCTCTTATTTTATGGATCTTTCTTAATGTTCTTGATCTGGCTAGCTAGCTTTAGAGAAGATTTTTTTGGTACAGGATAGGGATCATTCTGTGTGATGGAGATCTTCTATTATGGTGCTCAAATTATATTTTTATTCAGCCTTGGCCAATCCTTTAGTCCTTTCCTTTCAGTGAAAAACCCTCTCTTTATATCTGTCTGTTCACCCAGGCTCAGGATTATTAAGGATCAGAATTATTCAGATAGTGTCACCTAGCCATCAACAATTCTAAAACTTGTAATTAGATTCACAAGGACAATGCCTGGCATCTTCGCTCGTTGGGTTTATGTCTTCATCGGCTTCAAAGTCTTGATTTGGAGCAAAGTGTCTTTCAATTAGACACTTTATCTAGGCGTCGGATGGTTTGCAGATTTCCTAGTCGATTTTTTATCATTCCTTTTGATATAACTTAGAGCTTTCTAAAATGAGTGGGTGGAATATTATGAAGGCTCTTTGTCCTTTTGTCTCCTCAGATGCTGCATTTAGTTCTTTGCACGTTGCCTTTCACCTGTCAGAGTATATAAATTGGCAGTGCTTCATATGGGTTCGCATGGTGGAGTCAGATTTCTTTTGTTCACTGAATAGATTTCTGCATTCGAAGGCTTTCATGCTTTGTTTAGTATATTATTGTCTACTTTATATTCTGCACAAGAAAGTTTTCAAATTGATAGAGAACAAGCTCAAAACATGGGACTATGAGAAGGGAGGAGTTTTCAATGCGCAATATGAAATTTTGCATGAACTTTTTTGTGTTTCCTGGTGGCGGTTTGGGGGAGGGTTCTTTGGTGCAATACAAAGCACCCATGTGATTTTCTAGTAGTATTTACTTGTTTTGCTCAGTCTAAGGAAAATCATTGGAAGTTTGGAACTGTCAAGGATCTATTTACCTTGCCCTTGCAATCCTTGTACTCTTTCCAGACGATTTGAACAAGTGTTCGTACATGCAAAGTATTTGTTTTAATGTATGGTGTTCCCTTTCAGAACATGAATTTTGTGGCTTATTGCCTACAGCTGAATGCTTTTATCTTTGGCTAAAGTGGAATTTAGAACACGTACACTGTAATACTATACGACTATGTGTATGATGCATCCCAAATTTGTAATTTAATTATTGTAAATTCATTTTCTGAAGTATTGAAGTAAGTGAAAGTTAGTTTTGAACGTAAATTTTTTCATAATAGACTAGTTCTTGTTAAATATAGCTTTCTGGAAAATTACTTTTCTTAATAATACTGATTTTTAGGGATTCATAAGAATTTGGTGATGAAAACTGCACACTAAAATAATAACTGATCTTCCATGCTTCATATTTCACTCTGTTGCCACCTCCACCCCCCTAAAAAAAAGGAAAACTGAGACTGACCCGTTCAGGGAATCTGAGGATGAAACTATGTTGGGTGTTGAGCTAAGAATGGAGCAGTATATTTTATTTAGTGGTTGAGGGCCTCTGTAAGCTTTTGGGAATAGCGAGATTGATGTGTTTTGCAGTCAGTCCAACCCAACTATTCACTAAGAGCCTGTAATGAAATTGTACAGCCACTAACTCCCATATGAATTCTCTAGAATGGGAAACAAGCAGAATATGCCTAGAACTACTAGGGATTGTATGCTCTCTCGTTTTTCAGGTGTTAGATCATCGCATAGTATATCCTGTTTTCCTTCTTTCCTCTTTCGAGGTTCAACTTTAAAGCTATCGGAATTGTTTGATATTGCAGTATTAAGGACAATTAATCAGGTTGTGCACCCATAAACTCTTCAATTAATTCCTCGAGTGAGGTCATTAGGAATGTCTTTGCTCTCTCTATGTTCAATGATTAGCTCGTCTTTCTTTTTGTTACTCATTTCCTGCTTTTCCGATTAGATTTGGGTCTGTTGCAGAAGCCTTCAGCTGATGCCAGTGACAACACTTTCTTTAAAGTCTAGATTCCTGCCTTGACTGATGTACGCTAACTGTATGCAATCCCAAAATTAAGGGAAAAGAGTAAAGTAAGTTGAACGCCTTGGAGTAGCCTACTTGTTGGTTATACACATATGCAGCTTGTCCCATAAGAAAGAAATTATAGATAAATTCTGCATCTAGCATATGCACTTTTATACTAATTTAAACAACATTCAACACTCCACTATATTGCTTTCCTCAATACTAAACTGAAATATGGTTCCAATATATGCACCAACCTAGAATCAGATAATTTTAGTATCTTCAGTATATGTTATATCTGAGGATTTATTCTTCATCAACTCTAGTGCTTTCCAATTCCCAATAATGGTCCTTAGCCGGGGGCAGAGTGAGAGGTTTTTGTTTTCCTTTTACCTTTTTGCTTTATTGTGAGCGGGGATTCTCATATACATTAGTTTTGAAGCCTGTTTACTACATTCATCTGGTTTTTCAACTTACTTAACCTGTAGATAGTATTGGCTTTCCATTTTTGATGTACTGTCGGTTTTTGGTCCATTGTGCCATTTTGGTTTATTCTTAACAAACAATATCTTTTCTCGTTTGTATTGCAGCATATCATTGTACCCTAATAAGTTTATACTATTAGTTAGCAGAGCACCATAAGCATACATTTAATCTTCCGCCCACTACCCTTATTACAGTTTTAGTAATGTAGAGTGGTACAAACACGAACTGCCTTGCTAATATAGGCATGCTGTAATCATTCTTGGAACTTTCACGACAATTTTTATGAATATTTTGGGGAGCTATTGATCGTAACATATGTAATTGTCAAGATAAAATATATAATTTTTTTTTTGTTGTTTTTGTTGGAAAACTTTACCCCTTTAAAAATATTATCTTCAAATAACCTTCCTTATTGACAGTGATAAAAATGTGGTGCACTGTTATGTCTTTTTTTTTGAAACGAAGTACGGGGGCCGAATTTTCACTTTCAATCTTGAACTAGCATTGGCCTTGTGCACATAATGGAAAGTTATATTTTGATTTGTTTTTAGAGAAGCTAAACCTTCACTATCATTTGATTCGTAACTACTTTTGTTTACTGGAATTTTACAAGTGAAAAACTCATCTAATTCTTCCGTCTGGAATATATGTTTCATAGACTACAAACAAATGTTATTGTTACTAGATCTTGTACTTTTCTTGCCCACATTGTTAGACTAGCTTTCCTGGACACTTTTTTCCTTTGTGCCAAATCTTTTGCCTTTTATGCCTCCATAGGTAATAATATAGTTAAGCTTGTGTTTTTCTCGAGCTCCCTGGTTCTCGTTTAAGTTGTGATTTTACACTTGATATTGTTATTGGTTCTTTGTTCATCGGTATCATTAATTGCTCAAATGGGAGATATGTACAAGTCCTACTGCTTGAGGGTTGAAAAGGTGTTGGAGGAGGGGGGGGGGGGTGAGATTTCATGCCTACTACCATGCCTGATGATTAACAAAAAGGGTGATACTATTATGCTGTTGATGAGTTCCTGATCTTTTCTTGTTTGGTTTTGCAGTAAGTCAGAGTATGTAATCTACAAACTGAAGGAGATGGGAAAGGTATCAGATAAAGACATTCTTCTGATTTGCAAGAAATTTGATCAGCTGGATACTGGCAACTGCGGAAAGATTACATTAGCTGATCTTATGCATCCTCATCACCGAGATTCATTATAGGAATTAAATCTAGGCTTTCTCGACTTGTTGGTTGCTTTGATTCTTAATCTTGACAGAGCTACATCATGTCAGAATGTTAAAGGGTGCAAATCTTTTCTGTACATACACACCAGCAGTTCCACTCTCAGCTTATATATATGATCCCCTAAGAAATACAAGGAGTAAGATGCATTATGCAACTGGACCTAGTTATTTCTACGAGTCGATCATGCTCTTTCCCAAAGGGTAGGAGCTGCCTATCTTGTATAGTTCACTGGATGCTCAAGAAGCATTTTCTTAATGAGGCAGCTACTGTTGAGAAAATATGTTTATCTGCTGATGTCTGAGCTAGGTGATAGGTTATATTGTATCTATTTTTTGCAGATGAATTAAAGGGTTCTTCATCTTTTTGTTCCTACTTTGGTTATCTGCGTAACGGACGTCATTTTCTCTATACTAATAGAAATCATGCTGTGTGAAATGAAGCTCAGTTATATTGACACAGTTGGAGTTCTGGAACCTCATTTGCAATCAACAAGGCATTTGGCAAAAGGGATTTCATTTAAGGGAATTCACATTCTTTCAACAGAGAAGGAATCAAGTTAAATAATCTCACTTTTACACATCTTAAATAGTGTTTGTCTCATGTTCTAGCTTTTAGGTGAAACGTTTCAGAGTAATATGGAAGTGCTATGTTGAGTTGTTATAGACGTTCTCGATTTATTCACAAGACTGACTAATATAAGAAGACACAAATTTAGAACATAAGTAAAATTTGGAATATTTTCTGCCAAATAAACTTATCTAATCAAATAATCAGTTAAGCTAGTTTATGGCAGTTTGCAGAAAGTCGGGCAGGAGACTAAGACTGTTTAGTTCACTTGAATTTTTCTGATTTGAACTTATTTGATTTGATCTGATCTTATCTGAACTTATTTTTTCTGATCTGATCTGATCTACAAGATCTTATCTTTTATAAAATATATTATTATTATTATATTATAATTTTTAATTCATTATTATGTATAACATTATAAGATTTTATTTATAGTATTACTATTATTATCATTTTATTTCTATAACAACTTTTACACAACTTTTAATAATAATAATAATAATAATAATAATAATAATAATACTAATAATAATAATAATAATAATAATAATAATAATAATAATAATAATAATAATAATTATCATTATTATAATAACAACAACAACAATAATTATAATCATAATAACAATTATTATTAGTAAAAATAATTATATAACCCAAGTAATTAATTTATAAGAGCACTTAAAAAATGTTTCACACTTTTCCTTCAAAAAAAATATTTATAGTACTACTATTATTATCATTTTATTTATATAATAATTTTTACACAACTCTTATTAATAATAATAATAATAATAATAATAATAATAATAATAATAATAATAATAATAATAATAATTTTTTTTTGAAGGAAATCCCAAAAGGGAGATCATATTATATCATTAATAGCCACAGACATAACATCAACCGAGATAGAGTCAACCCAAATACGCTTACCAATCTCCCAAGGTTGGAGATGAGCCAACATATGAGCTACCTTATTACCGGATCGTTTCACAAAAGACCAAACAACAGAATCAAAACAAACAACCATAATTATAATGATATAATATTATAATAACAACAAAAATAATTATAATCATAATAATAATAATTATTACTAAAAGTAATTATATAACCCAATTCATTAATTTATAAAAGCACTTATAAAATATTTCATACTTTTCCTTATAAAAAAATGTTTCACACTTGAGCAGTCGGCATACTCAACTCTTTTTTTTCCATATAAAATAAAATAAAATATTCAAACAACTATGACTTGCGCAAGAAAGAAATGGATAGCGTGCAACTTCAAATAGCTAGAGAGATTTGGAATTCGGTAGGAAGAAGTATACCAGATCTAAATTTATAATTTGTATGTCGCACTTAGCTTATTTTGAAATGTAATCCGAACTTAGTAGTTACATCGTCATGAATTTGAGCTATCATATTTTATATATTTCTTATTTTTGCGCTATCTTATTACACGTGGCTTTTAATTTTCTGTTATTTAATAACAACAAAATAACTTAAAATAATGATAACAATGACATTTATAATGATAATAACGAGATTAATAATAATTACCAATATTAATAATTAATAATTACAACAACAACAATAATAATCCTTTTGAACAAATGTACTAGTAAATAATAGTATTAATGATGGGATCCATCCAAACATTTCCATCCAAACATTTCCTCAAGTGAGGAACAAAACTTTTTCTTGATCAATACTCTTTGCCGGTTTTACCTCCCAAAACACAGTTCGCGGCACATCCCCTTCGGCCGAGCTGGCTAGTTTTGAGAGAGCATCAACTTGATGATTCTCAGACCTTGGAATCTGGTCGAGCACAAATCGCTTCAATGTTTTTATTTCTTCTTGAATTAGCTTCATATATTTACTCATGGACGCCTCCTTATATTCGAAGTCGCCATTTACTTGACTAACAACCAACATGGAATCCGTTTTTGCCTCTATTTCCAAGGCTCCAGCCTCTTTGCACATTCTAATGTCGGCTAGCACCGCTTCGTACTCTGCTTCGTTGTTTGATGCCTGGAACTGAAATCTGATTGCATACTCAAATTTATCCCCTTATGCTGATTGGAAGAGTATACCAGCCCCGCAACCATTGGCGGTGGACGACCCATCAACCATGAGTGTCCATTGCTGCCTTCCCTCTGCTAGATCATGGACGAATTCCACTGTAGGCCGAGTAAGCTCCACGATGAAATCAGCTAAGGCTTGACCTTTGATTGCTTTTTCTGGGCTCAAATGCTAGGTCAAACATGTTTAGCTCCACGACCCATTTTAGCATTCGTCCAGAAGCATCCATTTTGTGCAGAACTTCCTTTAGAGGCTGGTTAGTGTAGATGAGGATACTATGAGCCAGAAAGTATGGCCTTAGTTTCCGGCTGACCATGAGCAGTGCTAGGCCGAATTACTCCACCAACGAATATCTACATTCGGCATCTTTTAGCCCATGGCTTACAAAGTAGACTGGAATTTGTACTGAATCTCTTTCGACCAGGAGGACAACGCTCACTGCATGTGGTGATACAACCAAATATACAAACAACTTTGTAAGCCATGGGCTAAAAGATGCGTGCCCCGCCGTGGAATCGACAAGCCGATCTATTTTTGGCAGAGGAAAGCTATCCTTTGGACAAGCATTATTTAGATCAGTGTAGTCCACACACATCCTCCAAGTTCTATTTGGCTTAGGGACCATGACTACATTAGCAATCCAATCCGGATAACAAGTTTCCCGGATGAATTTTGATTTTAACAGCTTCTGTACTTCTTGATCAACAGCCTGATTCCTAGCCGGACCCAGGTGCCTCTTTTTTTCTTGGATTTGCTTTTGACATAGATTTATGTTTAGCTTGTGAACGACAACTTCGGGATCAATTCTCGGCATTTCTTCGACCGCATATGCAAAAACATCCTCAAATTCCTTTAACAGCTTGATCAGTTCGTCTTTGGTCTTAGGATCCAGAACAGACCCAATTTTCAGCGTCCTATCTGGACGTCTTTCATCCAAACAAATTTCAGCCGGCATTTCTACTGGCTCTGGCCGTTCTAGTCCAATACCCATGATGCCCATTACTTCTTATGACGAAGCCTTTTCTTCTTTGATTGCCAGTCACTTCCTCTTCTTGCTCGGTAGGAGGATGGACAGCTTGCTGATTTGAGGGGCCTTCATCTGAGATCTTTCTACTTCGTTCTTTAACTCACTTATCTGGCCCTTCACCATCTCGGACGGTCCTTCATCTATAGCCTTTGGCTGTTTTGGTTTTTCTCCCTTCCATGATGAAGGTTTTAGAGTGGTGAGGTATCATTCTCTTGCTGCTTGCTGATCTCCATATAGGGATCCAATCTTCCATCCATCGCACTCAAACTTCATTAACATCAGATGAGTTACAATAACAGCTTTGATGTGGTTCAATTTAGGTCACCCGTGAATGACGTTATAAACCGTCAAATCTCGTACCACCAAGAATTTGACAAACAATGTTCTATAGGCCTCTTTATCTCCCACCCTAACAGGCAAGGTGGCAGTTCCTATAGGGTGGATTATTCCTCCTCCAAACCCTATGATAGGATGGTGAACTGGGACCAAGTCATTCTCATTGAACTTTAGTCTTGATAAACATTCTGCATTGATAATATCGGTCAAACTCCCTGTATCAATCAGGATCCCTCTTTCTCTCAGGTTTGCAATTTTCATTTCCACAACCAAAGGGTCGTCATGGGGGGTTCTTATCTCCCACGATCCAGCTTGCTGACGACTACCTTAGGGAAGGGATCAGACTCTGCCTGATTGGTGAGCATGATCTGGTCGATTTCCCTTAAGTAATTCTTATGTCCCTGGTTGGTTGGACCTCCTGCTGCAAACCCTCCAGATATGACAAGCACTACATCTTCGTCAGTGCTTTCACTTTCTTTTCTTCGGTTCTAACGATCATCCCGCTTCTGAAACTTTCTTCCAGCCTGAGGTAGTTATGAATTCATCTTCCCCTTGCGATCTAGATCTTCCAAATCCCTCTTCAGATGTTTGCATTCATTTGTTTCATGACCACAATCTTTATGAAAGTGGCAATATTTGCTTTTATCCCTATTTCTGTAGGGAGTTTTCATTTCAGCTGGTGCCTTCAGCGCATGCCGATCTTTTATCTCCATAAGGATGGAATATTGATCTTTGTTGAATTCTATAGGCTCGGCTGATGCTTCTGGTTCACTTCTTTTGCTTCTCTTGGATGAGGTTTTCATTGAAGTCAACGCCCAAGTTTTAGCTTTCTTGGGATTGTTCTTCTTTGGCTGAACAACTTCTTCAGTCTTTTTGGTTTCAAGATGCTTTGCTTCTGCACATACCTTCGTAGCATGAATAAATGCCTCTGCCTCCCGAAGGACTTCGGTCAGAGTGGTAATCTTCTTTTTCACCAGTTCGAATTTGAAACTTCTCGGCCTTAGACCCCTGATGAAGGTGTCAAAAGCTAATCCTGCTTTCAAATCTTGAATCTGCAATGTTTCTAGGTTGAATCTCTTCACAAAACTTCTTAAGGCTTCTTTAGGTCCTTGGATGACCTTACCCAAATGGATGCTAGTCTTTTGTTCCTGCCGGTTTGCTACAAAATGACCATTGAACAAAATATTCCCTTGAGTGCCCCAGCATGACCCTCAGTGGGTATGTGTTCCCGACGATATTCCTTTAACGCAATATTAGAAGAGGTGTTAGCTTGGACTTGACGTCTATGCACCATAGGTTGCAATACAGTTTTTTCTTGCCTTGGCTGGACAACTGAAGGTCTTTGACTTTTTCCTTCAGCTCTAGACGACAGCTTTAATGGAGGATCCTTCATATAAGGAGTAGATCCTGAAGTTAAGCGTTGGAGAAGCTGCCTTCTTAGCCTCTAGGTACTCTCTAGCATCCGTCTCCATTTTGTGACCGCTGGGAGGTATATTATCTCCAGGTCGGACCACCAACTTCCAATCCATCTTACTCCATGGCTCGCTGACCACCGGCTGCTTTCCTTTTGACACTCGTTTGGACACTTCCTGCCGAGGAGGCCGACTTGTTCCTGGACGACCTTCTTGAGACTGCCCCTTGGGTGGAGCTACAACGACCGGATCTGGACTGACTTGGAAGAACATCATGTTGTTCTTGATTTGCTCCTCCATGACAGCAGCCATCCTGGTCTGGAAGTCGTTCAAGACAGTTTCCAGATGGGTAGTTGTCACCGGACACTCAGGATTTTCTTGAAGGATGGGCTCCCTGCTTCGTCCAGAATGGTTGACAACAGCAGGGGGCCTATCTCTTCCTCTTGGTGGCCTTTCATCATCCACCGTATCCTTCACTCGAATCTCAAAACTTCTATTCCTAGCAACATTGGATGAGTGACAATCAGTCATGTTTGCATCTCCCCACAGATGGAGCCAAATGTTACGTAGTGCTCGACTCGTAAATAATTACTACTATCCCCAACAGTAGGTTCAACAATATGAGACTTGTGCAACAATGCTTGGACTCACAACCCGATCTTGAGCTCTGCCTTCAAACCAACAAAAAAGGACCCACCCTGGAGGTTTGGGTGGTATTTCCCCCTCCGAAGCTTTAGTCAGGTATCAGGAGTATGAAGGAACTTTTAGAGAGAGGAAGTATAGAAAGAGAGAGAATTTATGGCAGAATAACAGTATTATGCCCTAAAAAATGTACCTTTCCCCTGATTTCAAGGACTATTATTGTGTCTGAAATGACTGCTGGACCTTAATGTCACCCTAATTTGGGAGCATCTGATTGGCTAAGCAATAAGGTCATGATACGTGGCGATCATTGATTGGAAAGCACACATCATCTATTACAAAAAGATGCTCTTTGCTTTTACTGGGCCTAAGTACAGATTGGGCCATAAGAAGGGATAACACACCTTTCTTTATTAAAAAAAATGTACTTTAGCCCATACAGGCTTCTGGTCCATGTACTTTACAACAATAGAAAAGTGCCACTTGTAGGGCTGTGATGGGGCCACGAGTCTCATTTATAGGCGTTGATTTTTCATGCTACAATAATTAGCAATTTCACTAAAGTTTCTCAAGTATTTGAACTAATAATATTATCAT